>NC_143512.1:28622631-28927631 GCF_031878675.1 Megascapheus bottae | reverse complement strand
TTTTGATCATGGATATGTAGGAGATGTTTTCTGCTTTCCAAGTCTTCCAAGTAGATATCAACAGAAGGACAAAAAATAAGGAAAGTAGTAGACATTTGAAAAGATTTGAATACTGCAGTACAGAAATTTGAATTGCCCTATAGATATTATGAATTCCTTAGTTTACCTGATTGCTATTTAGAAGTTTTAATCTTCCCCAATTTAAATTGGAATTACTGCCATTAGTACTCTACATCTAAGGAATGATATTTATTTAAATACAAAAATACACGTCACATATTTCAATGCAAATGCAGTTATGTCATAAATCCATAAGCTAAAACCAGTAACTTTTAAAGTTATCTTACCATTTATCATGTTTTTTGCAAATTTGTGATCAGAAACAGACATCATACAAAAATATCTAATTAACAGTCACAGAAATAGTTGAACAAAGTAATATGATAAATTTCTGAAGTATAGGCAAATTAACATTTCTCTTCTAAACAATCACCATAAAAATTGGTGCAAAGTTTAAATTATCTAATAATACTAGATAATCACAATAAAATTTAAGCATATAAATCACTCTAAATTTTATATTATTTATATATTTTACTTTGTAATTATAATAAATAACAAATCATAGTTTTTAAGAATGTCATTAATACTCAGGAGAAAAATTTATAAAAGTCCACAAATGTTAACAAGAAAACATAAAATAGGATCTATTACTGTTTCATAGGAAAATGGTGCAAGTATTAAAGACTATGACACAATATGGCTATTATGCACTATGATATCTATACCTAAGACACAAATAGATGACTGAAAAGATTTAGTAATGGCTGCCCATGAAGCAGTTGATCTAGCACTCAATGAAAAAACAATTCTCAAGTGATAGAGGCACGCCAATTATCTAATAACCATCTTAATAAGAAATATCCCATGCTAAGAAAAAAGGAAGGTCACTTTATTATTTCAGTGGGTAAAATGACTCTAAACTTTAAGTTGTTGTCTTTAAATTTAAAATATAACCCACTCATAATTCCCAATGCAAACCTGAGTAGCTCTCTGCAGCCATCAAGACATGCTCATTCTCTGCGCCGAGTAAACTACGATTATTGATCAAGATGAAAAGGCTTAACCTCTTCTTCAAGAAGTATAAACTTTCATATTTTGAAGAATGCTAATGAAATAAAATTCCATGGTGTGTAGAGCAATTCAGTCTTCCAGAACTTGTATAAAGACTCTTCCATTTTATATTTGAAACATAATGCAAATTACATACTCATACACAAACAGGGCAGAAAAAAAATCAAGTCTGGAATTGGAGTCATCACTCAAATGGAAGAGTGCTAGCCTTGAGTGAAGAAGCTCAAATACAGTATCCTGCCCAACTTTAAGTATGGGATAAGCACCAAAAAAACACAAAGAAATAATAATAATACCTCGACAATCAAGTCACACAAAATCACTTGTTTTCTTCCCAAATATCAACAGGCAGAAATGTAACTTAAAAAATTCACCATCTTAAGCAAATTGTTTAAGCTAGACATGACAATACCTGTCTGCAATAAGTAATCCTAGCCCTTGGAAAGCCGAAGCAGGAAGAATTATGAGAGTTTGGAGACCAGCTTGGACTACATAGTAAGACTCTGTCTTAAAAACCAGAAGAAATAAAAGGAAATAAACAAGAAGAAAAGGATGGGGGAAAAAAGGGAGGGAAGTGAAAAAAGAAAAGGCAAATTGTTCTTTTTTTTAAATGACCCAAACTTAATCTAAAGTAAAAACTATATTGATTAAAAAATCAAAGTTGCTTCATTTTAAAAGTTTCCTGAAGCTATTATTAGAAAAGATGGAAAATAAGTAAATATGAAAGAACTTAAGAAATGATAGATGTTAAGAAAATACAATTTTCATTTTCTTTTTCCCACTTAAAAAAGAATTCCCCATTAAAAAAGAATTCATAATCTCAATAAATTAACAAAGAGGCCAAAGAAGCTAGTCATTTGTTAAAGTACTTTTATTTTATACAAATTTTACCTTGAAAGGTACAATTTAAAGTTGATGAAAACTCATTCAAGGGATGGATTGCAAAGTAGGGGAGAAAATAAGATTACCTACTATTAAAATGGCATACTAGTGTCTATTTCATCCAATGGAAAAGTAGCTCTGTGTTAATTCTACAGAGTTCCTTTATTGAATTACTGCCAGAATCCTATGCTAAAAATATTCGGGGCAGAGATACTTGGGTTTTTGCATATATAACCACTTGTCAGATTTTCTTACCAATGGGCAATTAAAAACTTAATTATACAGTCAAGAAAATACAAGGCAGTCTCTGTGCTTAAAGCTTACGATTGGTCTAAGGGAGGTTCTGTGGTTAGTAGAGATACTTAAAAATTCCATCCTTATAACTTCAGATTGTGGGAAAAATTTCTCTTCTTAAGATTTTAATCTCTTGTTGAATTAAGTTCAAGATTCATGATCATTTATAATTGAATCATTTTACCAATAAGAATGTGTTCATGATTTGACAACAGCTGTGCGGAATCTTTGCTTTTAGGGAACACACATATTCTCCTTCCCCATTCTTGACAATATTCTAATTTTTATTATTAGATAAATATTTGTGTGACCAAAATGAGATATAATTTTAAAATAAATTACTGCAGACATTTCTTGTTTTCATTATTATCCTTGTTTGAGCCTTATGGATTTAACTTCTGATCTCTTCTTCTTTGTCTTTCTTCTTTTATGTTTCTTTTAAAAATACATTTTTATTGCAATTAATAGGATTACATTATATTCGCCAGATAGAAGGTACATTATTTAACAGATATTGCTACCCCTTCTCATGTTTTTGTCCCTCCACCCACCCTCTCCCCTCATCATGTTTTTTTAATAAGTTCTCATCTAGATGTACTAGGACAAGTCAGACATTAATCATCACTGTTTTTATTACCTATAACATAAGTGGCATGTATTTTTTGCACTCCTTAGTCCTATTCCCATTTGTTTATTTATTTATTTATTTGTTTGTTTGTTTGTTTGTTTATTTGCCAGTCTTGGGCTTAAGCTCAGGGCCTGAGCAGTATCCCTGGACTTTCTCAAGGCTAGCATTCTACCACTTGAGCCTCAGCATCATTTCCGGCTTTTTTCTATGTATGTGGTACCGAGGAATCAAACCTGGGTCTTCATGCATGCTAGGCAAGCACTCTACCACTAGGCCAAACTCCCAGCCTCCCTTTCATTTTTATCCTTCATCCTTTCTCTCTAGTAATGTACCTTTGCCTTGGATAACAGATGCTCTTAGTAGTGATAAATCTCACCATTATGTAGACTCTAGGTGGACAATGGTCCACGTGTATACTAAATAAACCTAACTGCTGATTAAAAAGTCAATCTAATTGCTAAATAAAAGATGTGCACATCATAGTGTTCCTTCTCAGTCAATGTGAGATTGTATCCCGTGATTTTAACCCCACATACACAAGGATGCACAATGCCACTAAATAGTTATTAGAAAATGTAATATAAGTTTAAGAATAAAAAAATTATCAACAGTACCAATAGCTTACATTTACTGAGTGAACCTATATGATAGAGTCATCAAACGATCTTCACACATTTTCTCATTAATGATTGAATGTAAAGATAGTGTTGGTATCCCTCTTTTACAGCTGTTAACACAGCAAAAACTGGTAGCACAGGAATCAAGGCTAGTAAACAACAGAACTCATATTACCAACATGATATGGTGATAGTTATTACTTTGAGTGTGTATTCAATTAGGGACCTTAGGGGCCAGGAGTTTGGCCTAGTGGTAAGAGTGCTGGTATGTTTGCCTAGCATGCATGAAGACCCAGGTTTGATTCCTTGGTATGACATACATAGAAAAAGCCAAAAGTGGTACTGCTCAAGTGGTAGAGCTCTAGCCTTGACAAAGTCCAAGGACAGTGCTCAGACCCAGGACTGGCAAAAAAAAAAAAAAAGAAATTAGGAACATAAAGTGCTCTAGATTTAAATAATTTTATATAGACATATATGTACATATGCATATATGCACATATATATATATATATAAAATGCTGTATATTTTTTTTTTGCCAGTCCTAGGCTTCAATTCAGGGCCTGAGCACTGTTCTTGGACTTTCTCAAGGCTAAAACTCTACCACTTGAGCCTCAGCACCACTTCCGGCTTTTTTTTAATGTACGTGGTACCAAGGAATCGAACAAGAGTCCTTGTGCATGTTAGGCAAGCACTCTACCACTAGGCCAAACTCCTGGCCTCTACTGCTGTATATTTCTTAAGTGATGATCTCATGATTTTACAGACCATATACACTGGGGGCACCTCTGATACTAGCTCCATTATGACCATATGCCAGTCCTAGAGGTCAGATATATGGTAAAGGTGGAATTAGAAGTATTTTGGTATCCCTGAGCACCAGTGACTCCAGTCTGTAATCCTAGCTACTAAGGAGGTTGAGATCCGAGGATCTTGGTTCAGAGCCAGTCCCAGCAGGAGTTAGTGAGACTCTTATCTCTAATTAACCACCAGAAGTAGTGCTGTGGTTCAAGTGGTAGAACAGTAACCTTGAGCTGAAGAACTCAAGGACAGCACCCAAACCCAGTTTTCAAGCCCAACTAATGACAAAAAGAAAAAAAAATTGGTATCCATTAACTAAAAAACAAGCCATAAGAAACAACAGTGTCTATCTATAAAACTCTATCACAATGCTGAATGGCCAGCTCAGAAAAAGTACATATGTATAAGACATTTATGTGTTTATGAAAGCTTCTGAAAAGACATCCAAAATAAGAAAAATGTATTTGCAAAGTTGCTTTTGGTTATGTAATCAAATTTCTCTTTGTATTCATAGAATACAAAAGGATAAAAGATGAGACCTCTGGGGGGAAAATGCCTTATTTCTATTTCTCCAAGAGAAATTTGGAAGTTAGTTTCTATCACAAATTAAGGTTTTTTTTGCTTTTAGTTTGCATTTGAAGGAAGAACCAATTCATTATTTTTGTGTGCGAAAGATAAAGCTTGAGAGACACAGTGCTTTGCTTAACTTTAGAAATCTCCATAAGGTTATGTGAGCACTCAATGAAATAATTTCATTTACAGTTAAGTTGTGATTTCAAGGAATGCACTACATATATGTGGATGCATTATTAAAACAATTTTATTACATTATTCTCAGGTTTAATAAAAAAAAGGTCAGTAAAATGTCACACAGTAGATTCTGTCAGTATTGGTCATTTTAATCTTAATGACAAGGGCATAATTCTCAATTTTTTTTCCTATTAGTGCCTCATAGAATACATGAAGAACATTATTTTGTTAAAAAATAGAAACACAAACATTTTCCAAGATATCAATAAATACAGGTTAATGACTTATCATCCCTTATAGAAAAAACTAAATCAAAATAAACATACTGATCAAAGCACAATGTCAAGTGAGTATCAATGTTGCATGAGTTCATCCTTTGTCCTGCTGTTTCTGTGATTCCCTTTCCTTTCTACAGATTGAATAATCATCTCATATACAGGATACAAGGTACAGAAAACTAAAAAAAAAAGAAAAGATATGGATTTTAAAACTTGAGGGCAGGGAGTAAGGAGGAGAAAGCAGGACAAAATGAGGTATGGGATAACTGTAATAGCATACATACATATTCATTACCTTAATTATGGAACTGTAAGGCCCCTGCTCATCACATTTCAATAAAGATGAGAAAAAGCTATTAAAATTTTAGAATATATTATGTATTAAATAATACCTTACATTCAAAAAGCACAATGTTAATTGCTTTAATACTAGATACGTAATTTTTTAAGAAAACCAAACCAATGTGTCCATCCACTCCAGAGATCAAATACTTTCTGAATTGTTACTCTGTGAGAAACATTATAAAACTTGAAATAACTCTTTGATGAATAAAATTTTGAGAAATAAAAGCAAAATAAGTAAGAACAGAGAAAACTGAATAATAAACTAAAATTAAACTGTTAAGTGTTGATTTTACTTGTGAAATTCTATGAATTGATGCATTACTTTAAGAAGAAATGTCATAACAGTAATGCTAGAATTAGTCACTTCACCTGAACTAACAAGTACCCTAAGGTCTGAGAACTATTTTGGCATTCTCACTTATATAACTTTTCTCTTTACCCTATATCTTTTGTGGTTCTGGTTCTTTCCCATTCTTCCTCTAAACTAATATTAGAGAATTGGGCCCTGTTCCCTAAGATGTAAGGGTTTAATAGATCTTTCTTTTCAAAAAATATACAATTTTGCACTTAAGAGGACAACTCCTCACTTTGTTTAAATTCCGAGTTCCTAGTAAAATGAAATAAACTAAAAGAATGAAGTATAATAAGAAAGAAAAGGCATGATTCTGCAAATCGAAGATGACTATAGGAGTAAGTCTGAAAAGTAGGAAAAATATCCATCTTTTTCAGGGAAATCTGAGAAAGCATATATTAAGTAGAGAGGCATATGATAGAGAATAGAATTAGCATGTGGATACACAGAAAGCTATCCCATGAAACTCAGACTTACATAACTTTATTTTCTTCGGACTAACAAATTGTTCTTGGTTCAGGTTTTAGCTTGGGAGCTAGTACTATAAATGCCTACAGAGGCCAAAGAAGCCAGTGATGGTGGCACCTTCCTGTAATTCCAGTATTGAAGTGGCTTAGAATGAAAGTTCAAGTCCAGTCTGAGATAAATATCAAGAAACTGTCTCAAAAAAGAACCCATAATTCTATAGTTTATAAACATGTACACATAACGATTCTGTTCTACCTCAAAAACTATGAAGATACATATAAAGTTCTAAAGTGCAATGTCTTCCAGAAGTTCAAATGTGTCATCATCAATTGGGGATTTTCTATTTCTTTTTCTTGCATAAGCTTAAGAGTCTATAATATAAAAAATATAACAGAGAATCATTAAATTGGTAGTTGAATATGAATATGACTCTTCAATATGACTTACAATCTTGAATAAACATAACCTTTGGCTCATATCTATGAATATTTGTACTTGCCTAATAGCTTCCAGAGAGAAGAACTTCTGTGGCAAAAAAAACAAGCTAGGGATGGCATTGGAAATATGACAGTTCCTGAGAGTTAAATTGGAGTAACAAAAAAATATAGAGAATTAACAAGATTAGTTGAGAGTGTTTTAAATCTTAATTTGTGTAAACTAGGCCAGGTTTGGAAAGGCATCTTATCCAAAAGTATTTCACAGGAAAGGAAGAATGAAAAATCTAAATCACTTCAGCCACAGAACACAGATATTAAATATAAGAGCTATACATATACTTATCATAATACAATATAAACTTAGTGCAATAAAATGCTAATTTATTAAATTATGGATATTTCTATTTTATCCAAATGTAGGAACATTCTAAGTAAAACATCATCAAAATCATTCCTATAAAACATACGCATAAGTACTGTGGTAAAAGAAAAGCTACTTTAAATGTTACTCAATTTTTAATTATGTCATATTAGTAACAGTTGTCTGATTAAAGAATCTACCTTCATGAAGAAATATTTTGGCCACATATTTGCTATTTAGCTGGGAATTAGTAAAAGAAAAAAGTGAATAGTAAGTATGTAGATTATTTGTTCTACTCTATAAAGGGTAAATAAAGCAGTCAGGGCTTGAGATAGGGTACAAAGAACGTTTCCATGGTTACATGCTTTCCCATATCAAATTAGAGCAGAATTTGTGTACAAGAGGTTTGTTGACAGCCTACATAGGCCATAAAAAGAATAGAAGGCTAGGAGTTTGAAATCTAAATATATGCTGCAAAGTCTGTTGAGAGAAAGTTGGGTGAAGAAAGCAGCATCAGGAGAGTAGCAGATTAGTTAAGAGGATCAGATGTCATTTTGTAAAAAGATAAGTTTTCTTTTAGATGTGGCTTGTACAAGTCTCTCCAAATGTACGATTAGCTACTCTTTTCTTTATTTCCACAAAGACACCTCAATCTGGTGTCCACCCAAGCTATTAAGAAGAGCCATTATTTGGCATGCAGTTAGAAGCATCAGCTTTACCACCTGCCCAGACTTGCAGATGTCACTCCATCAGATTCAGTCCCAAACATGGGGTCTTCAAAAGGACAGTAAAAGGGCTGTTCCCACACAAGGGCCAGCCAAGCAAGAGCTCTGTGGTACACCTGCCTCCATTATTCTTATAGGCTTTTAGGAAGGATGAATTCTCTTCTCAGTACATCTTGAGAATTCTATTTGGGCTAAAGAGCATCTTATAAAATTATAATATAGGCAGATGTATGTTCAAAATACCTCTCAGGAATTTTGAGGGGTATTCATTCAAAATACTGTTTTTCTCTATACAACAGCAAAGGCATCTGGACATTTATATCATGCTATTTTTCGAAGTAGCACCAAATGCACTGGAATAATTTTAATCCTAGCTCCTATATTTTTAATATAGACAACTGGAAGTTGAATATGATTACTAGATAAAACTTTTCTACTAAAATTTCTAATCTTACCTACAATAATTTTTAAAATATTATGAGATATCAAAAGGAATAACAATAAAGTGAAGTGTTTTAAACACTGAAAATAATGTAACATTTTATATGATTTAAAGTATATACCCATAAAAAACAACTCATACATGACAGAAACCTAAATGTGTTCTCAAAATTGGAGCTCATGAAAACTAGCTCATTGATGTGATATGAAATTATCCATAAATCTGATAGACAACATTTCAAAGACTGGTTTTCTTTTGAAGTTATACAGAATAAATGAGAGCTAATCATGGTATATCACAGAAATGATTTGAAGAATAGTGGGAAAATGAACAAATGGACTATCAACCATTAAAGTGGAAACTCCATATGTCATTATACATAGAGTTCCAGTCACATAGAAGATTTTTCAGAAACAATGAATTTGTACACACTACTAAAACAGTGATTAGGGTGACTTCACTTATTGAATGAAGATGAACAAAGTGAAAATAATGAATGACACTTGCCCATCTCCTTCCTCAAGAAAAATTCATTCCAAGTTTTATCCATGTATGTTTTACACTGGATGCCTTTTAACGAATGGTACAATTTTGGAGAGGTATGGGCAGAAATGGATTTTTTAAAAATCCTAACCATGAGTTAGTAAATTCAGTACTTGTAAATCAGGAAGGAAAAGCATATAGATGACAGCCAGACTTTTGCAATATCAAGTATTCTCAAGGGAATAGCAGTTGCTAAATGGCACAGTCATTCATATGTCAGCGCTAATAGTAACTTGGACAGTGTAGATTATGTGGTGTATCAGGTACCATATAATAACTATGCGAGAAAATTATTGCCTGATGGGAACAAATTCTTTCAATTAACGCCAGCTGACTACTCCCAATATACCTTAAGAAGACTTGATTCGATTAGAAAAAAATCTTTTATTTTAGAAAATGGTTGGGTTAAATCTTCCATGGGTAATGTTCTTTATTGTAGAATGTTTTAGAGTTCTGCAGGATGTTTTAGAATTATTTCTGTTAAGCTATGTAGGAAGCATAGCTTCAGTTAGAGAACTGATACTAAATTTTAGATCAGTTCCAAAACCTGAAATGGAGACTAAAGATTAAAAATATTTTTGTACAATTAAGATTTGACCCATACAATTTATTCTTAAATCTTAAAAAATACATGGATCATGTTTTGGGCATATCAGGTTTATTTTAAAAGAGAATTCAATTGGCCATAAATAGAATCTGTTTTCTCTGAATTTATCCTTTATTTCAATCCCATTCAAAATCAGGAGATTTGATGTTATAAAGGGTAATTGCTTGGTTTTAGTCACATATCTAAAGGTAGAGTTATAAAACTCCAGATGTCCAGAGGAAAACCACATTTACTGAAACACACCTGACAGATGTGTGAGATCACAGACCTAAAGAACCAAATATATCAGGAGAGAGAGGGGGGGAGGGAGAGAAGGAGAGAGGAGAGAGACAGAGAGACAGAGAGAGAGACACACAGAGAGAGAGAGAGGAGAGAGAAGAGAGGAGAGAGGGGAGAGAGGGGAGAGAGAGAGAGAGAGAGAGAGAGAGAGAGAGAGAGAGAGAGAGAGAGAGAGAGAGAGAGAGAGAGAGAGAGAGAGAGAAGAGAGAGTGGAACGAGAGGAGACAGGGGAGAGGGGAGGAGAGAGAGAGAGGAGAAGAGAGAGAGAGAGAGGAGAGAGAGAGAGAGAGAGAGAGAGAGAGAGAGAGAGAGAGAGGAGACAGGGGAGAGAGGGGAGAGGGAGAGGGAGAGAGAGAGAGGGGGGAGGGGAGAGGGAGGGGAGAGAGGGGGGGAGGAGAGAGGGAGGGGGAGAGGGGGAGGGGAGGGGGGAGAGTTAGTGGGGAGAGGGTGAGACGAGAGAGGGGGGGAGAGAGAGGGGAGAGGGGGAGAGAGAGGAGAGAGGAGGAGATGAGAGAGAGGGAGGGGGGAAGGGGGGTAGGGGTAGAGGGGAGAGAGGAGACGAGAGGACAGAGAGAGAGAGAGAGAGAGAGAGAGAGAGAGATGAGAGAGAGAGAGAGAGAGAGAGAGAGTGAGTTTTAGTACTGGGGACTGAACCCAGGCATTGAACCCAAACACTGCCACTGAGCTACCCTACATCCCAGCACTCCTTTGAAATCTAATTCAAGTTCTGGCCTACTGATTGTCCTCTGCTCCAACTCTATGAAAACCATGTACTGCTTGAAAAGCTTAAAAAAAGTCTTTTAATCAAGTATTTATTTTGGGTGTAGGAATACATGAACAGTACCTGAGAAAGTCATTTTATTTTCATTCCATTTATATGTGTATAGCATGTATATATGTACATACATTTACATGTATAGATATATACACACATTATGTGTGTATGTGTGTATACTAGTGGCTCTAGAATCTAAACATGCAGCAAACAAATACAAGACAAAAAATTTAGAAGACGGCTATGAAGTGACTTAAGAGCTGACTAGTAGATAAGAAAATTGTTAATCCAGTCCTCATGATAGTTTGTAGATACAAATTGGTAAGTGTCTCTAATAGTATATATCTCTAATAGTATATAATGTAAAGACAGATTCTAGCAAATGATATAAAAGAGGCGATAATGTCCAAATAAATAGCGATTTCATCAAAGAAGAGTAATTAGTTTTAGAAAAAAAAATCTCAATGCCACTTAAAATGTTTAGTACACACAACTATGGAAACTAGTATTTTGAAACAAACCTACTATGTTAAGCAGGTCTATCAATTAAGAGCATTAAACATACAAAAATTGAAACCAAGAATCTGGGCTCTAGTTGAGTTTGACTGCCTTTATACATAAAGGGTTCTCTATCTCTTCTAAAATTATAGAAGTGTATTATGATTTAAGTTTCAGCCTTTTGGCCTAGTAATAGATAAAACTTATTGCCAATACTCCTTCAAGCTACCCTGGCTAAACAAGCTGAATTTTCAAAAAAGATCAGAATAGAATTGACTATCTTTTATAAAATGGAAATGTAATATGTAATATTAAACAAGTATTTATTTAGATAGACAATGTAGTCCTATGAAAGAAGTAATATATTGATATTACATCCTTGTTTTACTCTAAAACTGAACAAAAATCATGCTTTAAAAAGTTACTTGTATCAGATGTGGTATTTATACACAATGGAATTCTATGCTGCTGTCAGAAAGAACAACATTTGTAAGGAAATGGAAAGACTTAGAAAAAAAATCATATTAAGTGAAGTAAGCCAGACTCAAAGGAACATAGGATCAATGGTTTCCCTCATTTGTCATAATCAGTAGAAACCTTGGGCTCTCCTAGCAGAGATTTACAATAGAAAAACCTAGATACATAAGGCCATATAGTATGACGCTAAATGAAAGGACCTCCAGAATATAGAAACAAAAGCCATATAATGAGTGATTGTTGTCCCTAATGTACTATGTTATCTCTCATCTCTTTTGATGTCCCTTAGTTATCTCATATTGTTACAATATTTCACCTTGTTACCTGATATATTGTACATATGCTTAAATGGTTATTTGAAATAGGATAGGGAAGGGAGGAAAACAAGATGAGGGGTGGGGTGGGGGGAGGGAAATGGGGACCAAAACTTGAGAAAGGGTATCAATGTTTGTGAAGTAATGCACCTTCTATCTGGTGAATATAATGTAACCCTTCTATTAATTACAATAAAAATATATGGAAAAAATTAAAAGAAAAAAGTTACTTGTATTAAATACTATACTTCTTATTAGTGCACTACAGTGAAAAGATATTCTGTAATATTATGCTTCGTTACATTATTTATAGTAAAAAGAAACTAGTACCTGAAAGACAAACTAAACATGTCCAGTATAATCAGCCAGTTTAAGACATGAACTGAGGAAACTCAACTCTCCCACTTTATATTTTCTCTCCTAAAAGGCATATGTCAGTCAACTCCAGCCATCAAAACTTAGCTTATAAAATTATATGGGAAGGGATAGCAGTGCTCAAGAAGTAATGACCTAATGAATGTAACTAGAACCCTCTTGACATCACTCTGACATTAAAATACAATATAAAAATAAATAAATAAAAATGAAGTATCCTAATTACCTTTTGATATAAATATTTCCTTTCTGTTTCTCCATTCATATTTATGAAACAATAAATCACTTATAAAGTATAAAGAGAAACTATGATTGCAAGGGCATAAACCTGATTTAAGTTCAGAAGATTTTTTTCTACTTTCATTTTTGTTTTTTACTTGTTATGACATCATGGGCAAATTCCAAAAAATATGCTAAGCCCCAGTTTCTACATCTACATAATGGACTTAGTGACAAATGTTGCATTCTATGCCTCAAAAAAAAAGAAATTTATACTAGACTGCAATAAAAGTGTCATGTGCCACAAATATGAGAGCTTTAAAGACAGTCTAAATAATCAAAACTGACAAAAATATTTTTATTAAGTGCTAATTGTGTTAAAATGTAAATGTTATAACATTTTCATGGTCAAACTTTTATTTCAATGATAGTTCTTCTAGCTGAATACTTAAGGTATTTATCATGGTCATTTTAAATGTATGTTGGAATTATTTTGACATATCAGTTATATCAGTTTGATATCTGAGACTATTAAAATAATGGTTCTTAGTCCTGTGTTCAACTCCCCAACAAACCTTTTACTTCCCTGTGATCTCAAATTATAACCCTTGTTGCCTAGAGAATCTAATATTTTAAAAATAAAATTGATATATTAAAAGCTATGAGATATTTTAAAAATTACTTTCAAATGTCTAAAATGATTTTTGAAGAAATTTAATATTTATCCATCCTATTTTTGTATGTGTATGTAATTATTAGTTATCAAAATAAAGCAGGTCTCCTTTCCTAAATGAAAGTGTAGCTCTAAGAACCAAAGCAATATTACTCTTTTCAACAAGGTAATATATAATTATATATTATACATCTTTAAAGTTCAGAAAAAGATGTAAAAATTTTTCAAAGAAAGATAATTTATCTGTGAATAAGAAAATGACTAATTTTAAGGTAGTCAAATGAAAAAATGGAACAAAAAGAGAAGTATTAACTATGTAAATTAAAAGAAATCTGACTTGCTTTTAAATATATTCAAATATTTATAGCTATTCTGACATAGCTGTCAGTGATTACAGTTGTATATATTCTTTAACTAGGAACATATAATGTTGGTTCCATTCATATGACATATTTATCCCAGTTAAACTGAATGACAAAACAAAATACAACTTTGTAGACATACAAAGAACACAAAGATATGCTTCTAATCTAAAAGTTACATTTTATTACTTATTCGGTGACAAAAATCGATTTTGCAGAAGTAGTAATTATGCAACTATATAATGCTTCATAGGCCTTGAGAAATGCAACAGATTCAGACTGTAATGCTGAAGAAAGTATGGATCATATTTTTAAGAGTAAATAATGTAAGCTATTTTGTAGTATGGTTATGACTGTTAATTAAAATACTTTAAATATGTAAGGACTATTTTGTTGGGTAAATTACTTAGGAAAAAAAATCACATTTTCCCAGATTACATTAAAAAAGAAGAGAGAAACAAAAGCGACAAATATTTCAATAACAAAAGAACTTAACAATATACTATTCTACTTTAGTTTTTCCCCAGACATATCTGACCTGATCAGAAATAGAACATTATAAATACTATTCAGATACATTGTACTTGGTATTGTGACATATAACTAACACAAAAGCTCTTTCTTTAATCAAGCAATCATAATTGTCAAGGCATATGCAAAGAATGAAACCTAAAATACAGTTAACATTTTAAACTACAGGGAAAAAACACATTATTTCATATGCTATGCACTCAAGAAGACATTTCTATTGCAATTTTCTTACTGCTATTGTGACAGGGGGGAAATTCTAATAGCTTCAGAATCATATGTATTCAGCTTTTTTTGGTACATCTATAAAACATAAAAACAGGCTAATGTTCATTTCCTACAAGAATTTACATTCAGAAGAGAGTCATCAAAATTTACTATATATGAGATAAGTAATACTGTCAGAGTTCCCTAGCTTAACATTTCCCCTGAATCTTCTCATTGTTGTTTAACATTAGTGTATACTAGAAAAATTCATTTCTTTTTGTTATAGTATGCTGACATACAGCATTTATAACAATATTAAGTTGACTGTAGCAACAGAGAACTTTTCTATACAGTTTGAAAATTCAAAGTGGAATTTGCATTACACAAATTATGAACCCAATAGCAACCATATACACACTTAAAAATTTTTTGACCTAATTTGCAGGTAAGAAGACTTAGGATACTCTAAATTTAAACTTGGTTCTTACAACTCATTTGTTTTGCAGTTTATATATCTGAATATATTGCTCCCAAATATTTTCAACCCAAAACCAAGACAATGAAGGAAATCCCACTATTATTTGGCTCTGATTAATCTCTTGGGATATTTGAATGTGCATATATATGGCACTAACTTTGAAAGAAAGAAACTGAACAACTAGAGAAGAGCATGAAAGATTTTTTTAGAAATCTCTGGCAGACTACGTTAAATTACTGAATCAAATCAAATCATCTGAATACTTATTGCATTCAGATATATTTTATCTAGAAAGAGAATGAGACAAAATAGGGATTCACCTTTCTACCGTTTGTTGTTCACTGATAGAACACACACATACACACACATACACACACATACACACACACACACACTTAATAGAAATCACAGACCTAACAATATTCTTTTAATCCACATCTGAGATCTAGGTTATTGTATGTTACTCTTCTCTTCCTTTGATCTTTTTCAGTACTCAGCTCACTGTTAAGTGTCTTGGGTGGTCTCCCATCAGGGCTCAGAGATCGGTGTCTTCTACTGGCTGCCTTCTAAAGATTCCTATCAGCTGTATTCTTCCATGCTTCTGACAACTTTATTAGCTCCCTCGGATTGCACTTCAGAACATCTCCACAGCACATATACCCTTTCTCTTCAAACAATCACACTTTTAGAGTTGACTCAGAACAAATAATTATATGAACACTTCAGCTGTTACACTCAATAATAAAGTCAAAATGAAGAGAAATTTCACATTATATATAAGTCAGGACTTGGTTTTCATGTTCAGACTAAAAAAATCAATTCCAGATTGATTTTTGTGTATATATCGTTATTGTCAGAGGATTAATTGATGAATTTTTCATTTGATGAGTCAGGTGGAATAAGCTATAAGGCACTTAGTGAGCAGAATTCTAATCTACTCTGGCTCTTCATACACTGTAGTAAACTCATCAATTTTGACATTTTTAATTATTTACTTGTTCCCAAAATGTTCAAACCGGAACGAAAGGTTATTAGAACCAGAATAGAATTGTATTTCTAGAATATAAAATATAATTTAGATTCTGAAAATTGTTACTTTGAAATGTAAAATCTCTAAGACCTTATCCTTTTTTGACTTAATTTACTATGATTTAAATCTCTACTATTTAGTTTATATCACCTTAATCTAAAAATTCCTGCAAAACAAATAAAATAAGACTGCAACCAGACTACACTTACAATGTAACAGAGTAAAATTAAACCTAACAATTATGGATATTTACTTTGATTCCAAGAAAGTCACATAAGCAAAGATGCTAAATTTTCTAAATAAAATGTTTAAAGGAAAACTAGTACACTTTGTTCACTGAATACTATGTTTAAACATTAAGTAAAATTTTCATCGCAAGCTTTCAAGTACTTCACAAGGATAAAGAGAGACAAAAATTCTTTACATCCTTTTTTAGCACAAAATAACATTTTTAAAAGTAGATATGATTTCCAAAGATAATCTGCTAAAGCTCTAGCATCTTTCATTTTTTTCACACAATGAAAGGTAGTTTTAAAAATTGAAATGTGTGTGTATGTATGTATGTATGTATGTATGTATGTATGTATGTATGTATGTATGTAAGTATATATGTATCCAGTCCTAAGTATAGCCCTAAGTAACTCTATCACTATTCTTACAAAGGTAATTCTTTTCTTCCACGGGGTTTGGTTTGGAGTTATTTTCCCAATCACATCTTTCACCTGGATTATTTTCTGGTGCTAAGTTTTAGGCTAGTGAGAGATGATATGGCACTCTTCTGATTTCCCATATTCTGTTTTCCTTAAAAGGTCTTATCATATGCAGAGTGTCGACAGTGAAAAGGGACTGAATAGCCTCCTTCTGCATTTTAACTAATGAACAGACTTCTCAGTCATCCAGGAGAAAAGTCAGTTATGATGCTTCTTACTCCCCAGTGCTATGAAACGTCTTCATAGAACTATCTGCATCAAGGACAAGGAGCAAGGGGTCATGGGCAACTAAGACTGATATAACCTCCTACTTCACTATTCTTGCAGGCTTCTCCTTTTCTACCTCTGTGATCTTGTCACTTTTCTTCATTACTTTATCCTCCTCAGATACTAGAGCCAATAATGACAGAATCTGCACAAGAGAATAGCTTGGAGCATGAGCTAAATGAAAAACTGATTCTAAGTCAGTTTTGCTGGCCTAATGTCCTTAGAAATGTATGGATGAGAACCAGGATTTTTTTCAGTACTAACCCTGTCCCAGGTTCATACTCTTGAGTTGTAGCATGATGGCTGAAAAAAAGATTCCATACAACACACCTTTTCTATTGACTGAATAATTTCTTTTTAGATTAGGTTCAAAACAATTTCTTCATATTTGCTCTTATGCTTATAAAACTAACTAAAATATGCAATTTCTGGTACAGTATTACCTTCTAAAAATTTTATGTTACAGTTGAATTTGAAAGATGAATATTTTATAGAATTTTTATCTGATTAAACTATTGTAGTACTGAATATTAGTAATTCCATCAATTTAATACAAGACTAGTTTAATAATAAACCACAAAAAGCTTACCTCCAAATGGAAACAAACATTGCAAAAATCAGTTTGTATTAAAAAAAATCTCTCTCTAAACAAGAATATCCTGCCAAAGAAGATTCCCATTACTGTGCTGATAATCCCAATAGTACAGAGTACTCTTTGAGTAACACCAAATCTAGTAAATCTGTTCTATCTTTATCATCTATCTTTAAAAGTGGTCAAACTGGGTCTGGGAATCTATAATTTTTTATTCATAGTACTATTGTAAATTGTTACCTTGGCTAAAACAGAGAGTACTAAAGCTTAGCAACACTGGAAGGTAGTCTGAACCTGTGAGGGATTAAACCTAAATTATTGTTTTAGCTAGTGAAAAATCTTTCTGAAATGTGTAATAAAAGAGTACCTCAGAAGATGAAGTTAGCAACTGATAATTGGGTAAGTGGGATCATAAAAGTGAACCTTGACTACTTAATTTATTATTTACTAGACTATAAATATGAATGGTGTGAACCAAATATAGTAATGACCAAGGGCATCTTATAAAACTGTCTCAATGTTTGATCTCTTTTTCTTAAACATGGAAAAGTGGAAAAAAGAAAGATCCATATCACATGGCATAGTTACTATTTTTACTAAATAATTTACTGAGTAAGTAGTTTTCTCCCCAGATGTTCTCTTGCATTCCACACTGTCTTCCATACTTAATCAAGGATCATGAGTTTCTCAGCTGCAGTCAGAAACTTCCTTTAGTTGTACTGGAAAACCAAGCAACCATGCACTTGATTGGCTTTATACCTTTACAAGGTAATACTGCCATCTTGTGGACTTAAAAATATTTCTAGTAGAGAACATCAAAGACAAGTTGCATTTTTCTAACTGCAGGCATAAATACATATTTTGGGTCTATGTGTTCATTTTCATTTGAGTACAATGCAGTGTTGGACAACTGGGCATGACAGATAATGAACAACTTGTTCTCTACTCAAACAAAGACTTGCTAGTCCTCATATAATCATCTACTGATGATCAAATTTCTTGGTTGGGGCAGAAAATCACAAAGGTGTGTGTGGTCTGGTGGGTCCCAGTACACGTTTAAATTTTCAGGAAAGAAAGATTCCAAATTTCACAGAAAGTTTCTATGGATTTATGGAAATTATGAACAAATACAAAAAGTAGTGATTTTCAAAGCAAAAAATACTCTATGAAGAACCAATCATCTAAGAACCACTAATACAGTCATGAGTATAGTTTTGAAGGCAAGTTACCTTAAAGAAGCTATCTTATTATTTAATTAACTTTCTACTCCTTCCCTCAAACTCTTAAATAATGTAAGTATAACAGATTTTCCAAATATCAGCTTTAAAAAAGAAGATGCTATGGATATCTGAAGAAGGGTAAACCTTCATACCAGAAAGACACACATCTATATTTAGTGCAGCACTGTTCCCAATACTCAGATGATGGCATTAACTGAGGTGCCTAACAACAGATGAATGGAAAAAGAAGATGATATATATCTCCATATATATATATATACATACATACATGTAAATATTACACATTCATAAAGAAAAAAATGAAATGTCATCTGTAGGAAAATGGATGTGACTGGAAAACATCATACTGAAACAAACTAAACTCAAAGACCACTTACACATAGAAGCTAGACCTAAAAAAGACATGTATTCATGGACATGTACACATGTATATATCTATATGTATAATTATTTACACAGATGAATGCAACACATAAGAGAATATTTAGGAGAAGATAGAGAAGTGAGAAGGGTAAAAGAGAAATCGAGGGTGAATAACTTTGAAAAGCATTTTAAAAGAATGAAAAAAGACAAAATTGTTTGCCTCTATGAAGATCAAATGATTTTGGGAAGAAGCCATGGGAGGGAAGGAGCAGTGATTTAGTTGACTGGCTGATGGAATATATTCTAAACACATTTAGAAACGTGACAATGAAGTTCTCTTCTGTATAACTAATGGAAACTTTTAAAAAAAAGGTGATATGGAAAAAAGATATTTTTACACCATATATAAAAATTGTGGTATGATTCCATGAAGAGGTATTCCAACGGGAAAAGTAAGTAAAGTAGAAAAATAAGAAAAATATCTTCCCATTTTCAAGTAATATTTGTTTGTAATACACAGTTCCTTAATTGTATTCTCATTATGTTGAGTGCTTCCAGAGATGGGAGGTTGTGCTTGGTGCTTTACTTAATGTGGTAGAGTTGAAGCTGAAGACTGACCTCTGGTTTGCAGATAAGAAGCCGTTCATCTTCCCAAATAAGGCTATATAAACTTGAAATAAGATAATGGAGAGCTACGGGCATAGCTCAAACAGTAAACCTCGAGCCTTGTAAGCCAAAGCCCTGAATTCAACCTTAGTACTGAAAATGACTACTACCACTACTGCTAGTCAAGTGGTAGGAAATTGTAAGACAAGCACTTGGGGATACTGAGGAGGACCTCAATTTCCAGGCCAGTTTGAGCTACATAACAAGATCCTGTCTCAAAAAAATAAAAACAAAAAAACTCAGCTGGGTGTGAGTTTGTGTTCCCTAAATTTGGAAGGCTGAAATAAGGTAATGACAAGTTCAGTGTCAATCTGGATTAAATAATAAAACTCTGACTCAAAAATCTAACAAATTCATTCTTGCAAAGTAAGAGCATTAAAGGTTAGCATACTTTTCTTCTATTATGGTGAACTGTGAGAATACACACACACACACATATGTATATATATGAAGAGGCAGAAGCAAACTATCAACCAGAAGAATTTTATCAGGACAATAACAGAGAAGCAGAAACTAAGAAATACTATTTAAATACATTTTGGCATTTAGATGTATGCCAAATGAAAAGCAAAGCTGCTATCTGAAGCATACATTTAAATTTAAAGAAAGTATGAAATCTATATTCATAATGTATTAAAAGAGTGATTAATACTAGACACTATGTTTTACCAAGTTAATAAACTTTTACTTCATTGCATAATGTCTTGGTTACTTTGAATTCTGTACATGAGATATCAAAGTGATTAGAGGCTTCTAACTGGTATATCTTCATGACTGAGTTGGCAACAGCAAAAAAAAGAATATCTCATAAAATGGTGTTTTCAGTGTAGTAGTAATTCCTCCTGGCCACATCCCCTCCAGCATCTGTTGTTATTAGTTTTCTGGATCCTGGCCATTCTAACTGGAGTGAGGTGGAATCATACAGTTGTTTTGATTTGCATTTCTTTTATGACCAGAGATGTTGAGAATTTCTTCATGTGTCTATAGGCCATTTTTGTTTCTTCTTCAGAGAAGACTCTCTTTAAGTCTTTGGCCCATCTTTTAATGGGATGGTTGTTACTATGGAGATCAGTTTTGGAGTGATTCAATTTTTTGAGCTGTTGATATATTTTAGATATGAGGCCTTTGTCTGTTGTATGGTTGGTGAAGATCTTCTCCCATTCTGTAGGCTTCCTAATTAGTTTTCTACCTATGTCCTTTGCCATACAAAAGCTCTGCAGTTTAATGGAGTCCCACTTATCCAGCCTTTCTCTGATATGTTGTGATTCTTGGTCCTTATTACGAAAGTTTCGACCTATGCCAAGGAGCTTTTAACATAAAGGGGTGTAGGATCTTGTCAAATGTCTTTTCTGCATCTATTGAGACAATCATGTGATTTTTGTCCCTGCTCCTGTTGATGGTGGGAGTGCAAACTTGTTCAACCACTATGAAAAGCAGTATGGCAGTTCCTCAAAAGACTAAACATAGAGCTCCCCTATGACCCAGCAATTCCACTACTTGGCATTTACCCAATCATCCAGAAACAAGGACATACTAAATCCACCATCACAACAATGTTCATTGCAGCACTATTTACCACAGGAAAGATATGGAACCAACCTAGATGTCACTCAGTTGATGAGTGGATCAACAAGATGTGGCATTTGTACACAATGGAATTCTATGCTGCTGTCAGAAAAAATGACATCGACCCATTTGTTAGGAAATGGAAAGACTTAGAAAAGATCATATTATGTGAAGTAAGGCAGACTCAAAGGAACTTAGGCTCAATGGTTTCCCTCATTTGTCATAATCAGTAGAAACCTTGGGCTCTACTAGCAGAGATTTGCAATAGAGCAAAACCTTGATACATAAGGCCATATAGTATGAAGCTAATTGAAAGGATCTTTAGGATATAGAAACATAAGCCATATAATGAATGATTGTTCTCCTTAATGTACTATGTTGTCTCTCATCTCTTTTGCTGTCCCTTGGTTATATCATATTGTTACAGTATCTCACTTTGTTACCTGATATATCGGATATATTTGTATTTGGTTATTTGAAATTGGATAGAGAACGGGAGAAAACAAGATGAGGGGTGGGGGTGGGGGGGAGGGAAATGGGGATCAAGACATATGAAAGGGTATCAATGTATGTGAATTAATGCACCTTCTATCTGGCAAATATCACATAACCTTTCTATTAAACAATAAAAATAAAAATAAAAAGATAGTATCAGGATGTTGGGGTAAACCAAAGTGAAGATATTTGTAACAGACATGGAAGTAGACAATTAAAGATGAATGTGTTCTTTCCCTTCTTCAACTATTTATTCGTTATTGGTCATAATAAAACCATGAACAAAACTTAGAAAACTTCAGGAGAGGGTGGGGGGAGCAAAAGTGGGACAAAAACATGAGCAACAGTGGGAGAAAAATGTTTAAGAAGTAATGTACCCACTACCTGATGAATGTAACTGTAACCCCTCTACATGTTCCCTTGACAATAAAATACAATAAAAAAGAAAATATTAAAAAAAAACTTTAAAAATTTCAAGAATGTAATCTGTTCTAGAGGAATAGTAGCAAGGACCAATATTAAATCTGTGTCTTTGAATTTTAATCTCCACTCTGTTCTCCAGTAATAACATTGTATGAAGTTGATGCAGTATAATATGGTTGAGATTATATCATTTTGATGCATTTCCTAAATAGTTGGGAAAAACGACTCAAATAATGAAGTTATCACAATGAACATACATATTAAGAAACAGAGGATTAACTAAAACTTTTCTTGGTACTTCATAATGACTCTTTTTCTACCAAATAAATAATAAATGTTTTGTTTAATTAATCTACCAACTATGATTATCATATGTATTATGTGATGATGAATAAAGAAAAAATATATTCTTGCTTCTTTCTTCAATGTAAAAAATGTGCTTTATTTTTGTCATAGCCTTCCCAGCTCAGAAATGTGGTTGCTTTTTAAGATGTTACCCTTTTGACATCCTCTCTGTATATTCTCTCTTCAACCACATTTATAGTTTTAACATAAAGACACATAGACAATCATTTCCTGATTTTACACCTTAGAATCATTCCTTCATTCCAAAATACATACAGAAAAACTCTTGCTTGGGTACCTGGTTTTTTCAAACCATCCAATCAACAATAAATTTATCATTGTATATACCACAATACAATTTCACCTCCCAAAAGTGATAATACTGATAACATCAGTGTTTTCTCAGTAACAACCTACTTGTAACACACACACACGGACTACAGAAAGTAGAAGTGAAAATTATATGTATACATATATTTCTTCCCTTTTACTCCTTTATATGTGTAAGCAAGTGGAATCATGGGGCCATGCTTTTCCATATGTAATTTATTTCTTCAAAAAACAAGCCAGGCAAAGATGGCTCAAGCTGGTAATCTCAGTAATTCAGAAAGCTGAGGTATCCCATTCAAACAGGAAAGTCCTGGAGATTCTTTTTTTTTTTTTTTTTTTTTGCGAGTCCTGGGCTTAAGCTCAGGGCCTGAGTACTATCCTTGGTCTTTCTCAAGGCTAGAGCTCTACCACTTGAGCCTCAGCACCACTTCCGGCTTTTTTCTATGTATGTGGTACCGATGAATCGAACCTGGGTCTTCGTGCATTCTAGGGAAGCACTCTACCACTGGGCCAAACTCCCAAACCCAGTCCTGGAGATTCTTATCTTCTGACAGCTAGAAGTGTATCTATGGTTTATAGAGTGGAGTGTTAGCCTTGAACAAAAACAAACAAACAAACAAAAACACAAAACCTCAGACTATTTCTGTGTTCAAGTCCCAAGACTAGCACAAGGAAGGAAGGAAGGAAGGGAAGGATGGAGGGAGGGAGGGAGAAAATGTTAATTAAGAACTTTTATTTAGAAATTTCTTGCTTTGGGCAGTGTTAAATAGTAGTACTGAGGAAAAAGCAGTACTGAGAACTGATTCTGTCAGATGTATGCCTTCAAAGATTTGCACTATCTTCTCTCAATGAGCTTGAGAGCTACTGTTATTATCATCTCTATTTTATAGATGAGAACCCTGAGGATTGGCAAGATTGATTTCTATGTAAGTGAAAAAGTACAATGGTCATCAGTTTTCTTCATGGAATAAGAAATATACACATTCATGAATATATGCACACATATAGCAGAAAATTAGAAAGCTATCTATCATATTATTTAATCAAGATTACTTCTGATATCTGGCATGCATTAGGGGTATTGTGAAGTTAGGTGTATGGTGATATGTCTATACATATATAGAGAGATCAAGAGAGTATACATACTATATCTATATAATCTGTTTACATATATGTATACATAGTGCTAAGGATTGAATCCAGTGCTCCAACATGTTATTAAGAAATTTATGATAACCTCCAAGTTATAGAAACAAGAGCTATATAAGGTATGACTGTTGTTCTTAATGTACTATGTTATTTCTCATCTTACCTTGTTATCTGATATATTGTATATATGTTTGTTTATTTGAAATAGAATAGGGAAGGGGGAAAACAAGATGAGGTGAGGAGGTGTGAGAGGGAAATGGGGACAAAAACATGAGAAGGGGTAGCAATGATTGTTAAGAAATGTACCTTCTATCTGATGAATAAACCCTTCTATTAATTACAATTAAAAAAAAGAGTTCTACAATTAAAGCCATACCCATAGATTTTCTTGCTTGTTGCTTCAAATAGGAATTTCAAGTCTTTTTTTTTGATTTTCAGCATTTCCAAGTAATTTTTTAAAAGAGAAGAAAAAAGTGCATGATTATATGTGCATACAAGTGCAGCCTTCAAATGAATTCCAAATGTTTGGGAAGTTATTTTTCAAAGTCTTGCAATAGAAATTTTTATGTGCAATATATATCCATAAGCAAATACACAATTTATGCAACAATGTAAGAAAATGGGAGAGTGACCAAGAATGGAATAGGGAATAAACAGAAAAAATAAGGAAGTTTTGAGTAATAAAGTCACATCATCCAATTTGTGTTTTCTTGGAAAGTTTAATCATTTGGGAACAGGTATGATTATTTGAAAGCATGTAAACTACATCAACTATTTGGTTACACTCTATATGAGGTAACCCTGATTTGTTCTACTTGGAGCTATGCAAAAAATAGGCATGTGCCTTCATAGATCATCAGAAACACTAACAAATCTTTGGAAGGGGGTAGGCAAGCAAGAAAAAGGGAAAGATGAAGGAGAAAATGACAAACAAACAGTTAAATTTAGACACAGTAGTAAATTCAGGATTTAATACTCAAGTTATAACAACCATATGCCACTGTTTCTTGTGGTCCCTTGAGAAATGATACTGGATAAGGATAACCAGACAAATGAATGCGAATCTTCTTAATGAAAACTGGGATATAGGTCATTTGGAACTTGCTTCACAAGAGAGAGAATGGTGGAGAGTGCCAGTCTGTAATGATTAAAACAGCTTTTAACACTCCCAGGGTTGGGAGTTCCTGCGAACCAATAATTGGCTTTATTTGCCAATATATATTACTAACAAATGTTTTCAAGATGACATAAGAAGGCATTGAGAAAGAAAGTCAAAAGAATCAAATGATGTGTAGTATACAACATGCAGGTAAAAAACAGATAGGAGTCGATCCCCCAAACATTACCAAGTGTTGAAGGAGTTAAGTGACCCTACCTAGAGGTTTTGGCCTGAGGACATGGAGGTAAAAGGGGAAAGAACAATGTATATAGTATACTGTGTGTGTGTGTGTGTGTGTGTGTGCAACACCATGAAAAGTGTGTGTGTGTGTGTGTGTGTGTGTGTGTGTGCAACACCATGAAAATACTATAGGCTTCTGAGAAGACCTCTGCTTTTTTTAGTCTACTCTTTCTCACTGAGAAATCACTTATCACACATGCATACAATCAACTCTATAGTTGGTGAGAGATCAAAATAAATGCAGATCCTAGATGATGCCAAATGTAAAATAGTTCTGAATCCTCCTCCTGAATGCCTACCACTAGATTATGCTGATCAATCATACTAGCAATAATAAGGAAATTTTTCAGAAGGTATACTTGTTAAAAGAAAGACTGCTTCAGGTACTTGCCCCATTGAAAGAAAGGTTTAGAGTACAAACTGCTATGTTTTATTGTATTTGAACCCTTTGCTTATAGAAGAACTACTTAGATATAATTAAGTCCTAGGAAGACATCTGGTATTTAGAAGAAACTTTATGTGAGATAGCAATTTGCTACTTCTCCTTAATTTGTCAAGTATACAAGGTATTGCATCAGTCTGAGATTATAAGGAACTATCTTAATGGCCCTGGAGGTGAGTAACATACAATTTTATTTAAAATATCCAAAATAAATCTGTAGTAAACAGCATATACTAGAGTCATTAGATTGGTTAAACAATAAGGACAACCCATTATTTCCCCAGTACCTATGTTCCTGCAAAATATGTTGACATTCCACGTGATACATTAAGATGGATTAGCTTACAGTGCCTGGGTTCAAGCAGCGAAAGGAAATTCCTAAGTCACATAGCTAATCTTTTTGAATATTGATGCTGGCTACTTCATTAAGAAAAAAAGTTTATTTAGCTCATTTTTGGGAACCTGAAAGCGTAAGACCAAATGCCCTGTCTGGCCTTCGGTGAGATGAAACCTAGCCCATGTCACAAAGTATGTATTTACAGAAGTAACTGAACAGGTGAACTTTAGAACAAATCTAGTACCTAAAAGAACTAAAACTCACAGAAGATAGTATTAACCCATTCATTAGGGTGGAGCCCAATCACCTCACTCTAGGCCTCCCACATTGCCACTGAGCCCCATGCTTCAGAATCAAGGGACATATGGAGGACAAACAAGCTCTAGTAGCTAGTTAATTGGTGTCTATGGCAAATGAAAGATGACCATAACATCTTTTATACTCTTTCCATCAAGATGACAGGTCTAGAACCTCCTTCTGTGAATGCTCTGATAGGATGACAAGAGCAATAATATGTCACTTTTAAGCACAACTCTGAAGAGAACCGGCCAGCAATTTCTTCATACTCCCTTACATGAAGAAATCAAATCAAATCTGACATGTGACTGCTATGCTATGTGATAGTAAAATATCATCACTACTTAAAGAGTAAGCTTTGTAACTATTACACAATATCATACTTAACAGTACTTCTGCTGGATAGTGGTGGCTCATACCTGTAATGCTAGCTACTCAGGAAGCTGAGGTATGGAAGGGGGCTGGTGGTTTGAAGTTTGAATACTGCCTGGAGAGGAAAGTCAGTAAGATTCTAATCTCCAGTTAACTACCAAAATGTCAAAGGTAGAACTGTGGCTCAAGTGGAGGAATATTAGTTTTGAACAAAAACAAAAAAAAATCAAGAGAAATGCCTAAGCCCTGAATTCAAGCCCTGGGACTAGCAGGTATATACACACACACACACACTCACTCACACACTTCTCAGAATAATGCCAGCAGAATGGAAAATCCCACAAAAGCAGGAATTTGTCTATTCATTCTCATTTCTTAGCAGAGCTTCAGTGATCTGCAACTCATCTTTCTCCTCTCTCTCCCCCAGCAGCCAAATGCTCAATGAGTATTTGTTAACTAATGAATAAACTAAAATGAATATAAGAAAAGGTCTTAATCTATCTCTTGCTAAAAGGAAACATGTATCTCTGTTGTAGTTAGCGAGAAAAAGAATATCAAATAAAAATTAAGCCCAAATCTTCTCTTTCACTGACAAATGTTTTTCAGTAGTAAACACCAGCTTTCCTAACAACTATCTTTACTTTCTTCCTTTCTGTTACACAATCATTGTGGTTATTTGAGTGGAAAATCCTAAATTCCTCAGTAATCATACCTTTAGGATATTGTTTAAAATCACAGCCATAAAAATATAAAATGTAATACACCGAAGACAATTTCTATTTGCCTGGCTATGCATGCATACTTCATGAACAGACAAGATTTTTCCTGCCTCAGATAGTAAATTTGCAATTCTTAGATAAATTTTAATGTTTTATACTCTAGTAATTATGTCTCACATTAACTTTCATAGTAAAGGAATTAGAATATTTTACTTATTCTCGTGTATTTACCTAGATATTTCATATAGCAAAATCTGCCACTGAAAACTTCACAGTGAAATGATGGTTCAATCCAGATGGGTGATGGCAGATGTGATAAAGTGCAAATGTGTGTGTCTTGAAAGCTAATTATTCAACAAAGAAGCCAATCCTATGGCACCATAGGTGGATCAAATGTGGATATTGTCATAGGATTTGAATAAAGTGACTTTTCTTTCTCCTCTCCTACTCTCCTTCCTCACTTAACAAGCATCTGGTACATGTGAATTTTCTTAGCCCATATAGGAGAAAGATGTACAGCAGAATAAATGTAGGTGAGGTGTACAGACAGCAGTAAGGTCAAGATGAGGTCAAGCTTAGCTCAAAGGAACTGCGCAGGACAACTTGAGCAAAAATAGAGCAAGAAAACAGAGGAGGTTCAACATCCTGGAATTTAGGTCATTGAAAGGAAAAGGCTCATCCTGAAAAAAAAAGAGTCTAGGATATACAAGAAAAGGATCTATTTCTTATACACACACACACACACACACACACACACACACACACACAGTATAAAGTTGTACAGAAAACTAAAAAGTAGTAGACAGCTGAGGCAGAAAGAGCCCAGAGAGAGAGATTACAAAACAAGTATGCCTCTATAGGATAGAGAATCTGCATTATTAAAACACCATTAATTCCAGTTGTGAAAATTTGGAAATAGATAACAAAGGGCTGGGCTCAAGAACAACATGTGAATTACAGACCATGATTTCATTAGGTTAGGGGATCACTTATCCCTCACTCAGTCTGCATATAAACTAACAATTATCTCTGCTTCTTCTGGCTCATTCTTCCTCACTGTGAAATGATCTCTGAATTGTAGTGTTACAGTGGCTCTCAATAGAAAGTCTTCTTTGGTCCTCCAAAAGAAGACTTAATATGGGATGCCTACAGACAGACTCCTCTCATTATTCCACATATTATGTATTAGTTTAAAAGATAATACATCCAATATAAGGTATTAAAATATAAAGGAAAGATGCATCTTAGAGTTGACAAAACAGTGATTTGACAACATAGTATATGACTACAACATATATGTATAAATATATACATTTGGTATATATCTATGTATATTTATGCATAAAACTGTGTGTAAATGGAAGGCGATAAAATGGTAAGGAGAGAAAGAGAGGAAGAAAGGAATTCAAACTACAAATAGTCAACAATGACTTACTCAAATAAGGGTGTACGTATAAAAATGATTAAATTATCTGCAGAGTATTTCACCAGTTTCATTCTAAAACTGACAATGTCAGTTCCTTCATTTTGTCTTATTATATATTAATAAAGCACGAAAAAGAAAGAAGCAAAGAAAAGCCAATCAGAAATACACACTTAAGCTAAGAAAACATGGTATCTATTGAGAAGTAGCACCCTGTTCTACAACTGTGGAAGAAATGTGGAGGTTGGTCTTCTGCATCATTGTAATGGTATTCATCCAAAATATAAAATGGAAAATATGAAATCATTGTTTAAGGGCAAAAGAACAGAGTCAGTTTTAGAGTTTATTTTTTTGTTATTTTATAGAAATGTCATTAGTGTGAATTAAGTGTTCTTAATGAATAATCTGAATGTCCATCATATCTACACTAATATAAATTCAAATTTATCCATACGGAAATATAAATGAGATTTAGATGATCATTCCCATTTGTGCCTACTTTCTTTAAAATATGACGGCCTAAGAATTGTCCCAGTAACAAGATATTGGATCTTACATCATTTTTGTGTAAAATACTTCTCAGCAAAGCATAATGTACATAGTAAGTAAAATACTCATACGAACACAAAGCATGTGGTTTCTGTAATTCTTGCTGCTCAGGGGGCTGAGATCTGAGAATCTCAAAGCCCATTTGGGCAAGAAAGTCTGTGAGAATGTTATTTCCAATTAACCAGATGAAAAACTAAAGCCATAAATGGAGGTATGGCTCAAGAGGTAGAGTTCTAGCATTGGGCACAAAAGCTCAGGGCCAGTACCCTGGCCAGCTCACATATACGCACATGCGTACCTCACCGCCTCGACCCCCCACAAACTGCTTTGTTAAGTGTCAACTCCTTTTTTTTTTTGCATTTTTTATTGTAATTAGTAAAAGGGTTACATGATATTTGCCAGATAGAAGGTGCATTAATTCACGTACATTGATACCCTTTCACATGTCTTGGTACCCATTTCCCTCCCCCCACCCAACCCCCCACCCATCTAAGTGTCAACTCCTTTGTACAACTACTTAAAAAATTAAAGAATCCATGTTAAATCTTTATGTTGTGCCACTGGCACATTAATAAAAGACACACAGGAAAAAAAACTACACAGAAATCATTTATAAATGGTGTAAATTTGACTGGGAAGTTTTTTATTATGAAAAAATTTCAGAAAAAATATTGATGGAGAATATGGAAAAAATAACAAGACGTGCTAGCGTATATTAGGGATCAAATAATATTCTTGTAGCTTTCTTAAACATAATGCTATATAAATATGAAGTTTTTATATTTCTCAATGTAACAGTCACCTGGTAATTTGTCCAGTCTATCTAGCTAGCCTACGTAATTAGCTAGTCTAGATAATATAGATTGATAAGTCTCTTTCTAATAGTAGTCAAATTTAAAAAGTTGAAAGCTTTTGGTTGTAATGAATGCCCACAGTCAAATAATTATCTGCCATTAAACACATTTACAGAATAAACTTTCTAATCATTCCACAACTTGTAAACACTTTAAAATAATTCTTTTCTTTTTCTATCAATGCATTTTCATTTTTACTAGAACTAATTACCTTTAAATAAATGATTCAGAGATGTCAAAAATGACTCTTAGGGAATGTTTCAGAGGTCCCAGTTTCCTGCATTATAGCCTAGAACATCTGCTTAGCAATCTGGCAAGTAATCTGGAGCCAAAACAGTACATCTCATATATGGTAGTTGTATTTGACCTCAAAAATGTGACAGCTGGCTATTTGCCTATAACCTTTACACTGTAAAAATCTAAAATTCTGAAATGCAAGAGAGACTAATAAAATCAAGTGTGACAATGCCAGAAACATGGTGTCTATAAGGAATGTACATTGTTTTAGAAAAATAAAATTGTTTGCTTTTTTTTTCGTATTTTTTATTGTAATTAAGAGAAGGGTTACATGATATTTGCCAGATAGGAGGTGCTTTTTTATGTCAAAGAAATATAATACATTTTTCAAAGAAGTTTAATTCTATTCAAGATGGCAATCAGCAATTCTATGTCACTTAACATATACCATTTTTCTTTTCTTTTTTTTTTTTTTTGGCCAGTCCTGGGCCTGAGCACTGGGCTTGTGCTTTCTCAAGACTAGTGCTCACTTCAGCAGCACATAAACTAAAACTGGAATGATACAGAGAAGATTAGCATGGTCCATGCACCAAGATGACATGCAAATTCGTGAAGTGTTCCATATTTTTATTTGTATAATGATATACTATATACACTTATTAGTTTATTTGAAATAAGGAAGGGAAGAGGGAAAACAAGATGACCGGAAAAAGGAGGAGATGAAGAGATGAAGGGGAACAAAAACATGAGAAGAGGTAGCAAGTTTCAAAAAATAATGTACCCATCACCTGATGAATGTAACTGTAACTCCTCTATACATTATCCTGACAATAAAATACAATAATAATTTTTAAAAAGGCTAGAGCTCTACCACTTGAGCTACAGCACCACTTCCAGCTTTTTCTATGTATATCCTACCAAGGAATTGAACCCGTCTTTGTGCATGCTAGGCAACCAAAAGCAACCACTCTACCATTAGGCCAAACTCCTAGCCACCAACATACACTTTCTTTTCTCTTTCTCTCTCTCTCTCTCTCTCTCTCTCTCTCTCTCTCTCTCTCTCTCTCTCTCTCTCTCTCATCTTTTATCAATGTATAGACACCAACCGGCTCAACCTGATTTTCACTCATCAGCAGGGTTGTGATATATTCACATGACCATACAGGAAATAATTCTCTGGTCAATACAATCTAGATTCAAATTAAATTTTGGATTTTACATATTAGTACATATTATTATATAGTTTGGAAGGCTTTGATGTGGTATTTGTAGATATGCAGAGAATCTAATTTCATCGTATCAATACCCTCTTATCACTGTTCCTTGTCCACTCCCTCAAATAAGGCAGACTTACGCAAGTATGTTGTGATCATCATGTTTTTAGTAAGCAACATTAAATTCAGAAGTCTCAAACTTATTAATAAATTACTGTCTCTGGGATCATGCTTGACCAGGATAGGATCAGATATATGTGTGTGTGTGTGTGTGTGTGTGTGTGTGTGTGTACCCTACAAGATCTCTCACTGTAAAAGGGATTTGCAATTTCCTACTGTGTATACTTTCACTCAATTCAAAATGATTTCAAATAGGCAGACAAAAGGTATATTTATGAGAGCCTGTACTAAGTAGTTAGAATATGGACAATGGAAATAACTAGTAGTAAAAGAAACTCAAAGTTGAACTTAATATAACAAAGTTGATAGTGTCATAACTCTCCATCAAACGAATAAACAGCACTCTCTGTAATACAATGCTGACCTCGAAGACTGACACTGTTTAAGGACAAGTTTTCAGACCCTGATTTCAAGCTCCTAGACTGGTAAAATGAAACAAAACCAAAAATAAAACCTGACATGGGATCACTTTCATATGCATCTTTAAAATTTACATGGGAACAGATATACCACTCTTACTGAAACAAGCATATATTTTTAAAATGAATTATGTTTTAAAAGAATATTAAGAAATGCTTAACAGGCAGAGTTTAGAATGAAGGTATTCAGACAGAATCCCTGAGATTGCTAGTAAGGAGCAAGAGAAAAGCAGAGGCCATATAAGAGTACCAGCTAAACTGGTTCTGGTGGCTCATGCCTATAATCCTAGCTAGTCAGGAGGCTGAGATCTGAGGATCAAGATTCAAAGCCAGCCCAAGCACAAAAGAACCTGAGACTCTGATCTCCAATTAACCTCTAGAAAATGGAATGTGGAGCTTGGCTGAAGGGAGCTGAAGAGCTCAGGGACAGTGCCCAGGCCAAGTTCAAGCCCCATGAAAAAGAATACCAGTTAAGTTCAAGGAATGGTTACTATTTAAAGAACTTAATACAAACAGAAGAGAAAAGTAAATTCTTTGTGATACCTAAAAGTGGGCTTTGATTATATCTTTGTAGTTGTATCTCAAATGCAGCCAACCCAGTAATACCTAATTCTTACACACATTTTTTAATTCAGTCAATATTTTTAGTGGACTTTTTATAATATTATATATGTGTAGAAAAGTACATAGTAAGTTTACAGCTTAGTATCTTTTTGTAAGCAAATATATCTGTGGACCATCAATCACATTTTTGTAAAAAATTTTATTATAAAGGTGATATACAGAGGAGTTACAGTTACATAGGTCAGGTAATGAGTACATTTATTTTTAAACAGTGTCACTTCTTCCCTCCTTTTACCCATTCCTCTCTCCCCACAAATCCCTTTCCCCACAAGTTATACAGTTTATTTTCAACCTGGTATCTGACATCACTGCTGAATTAGTTCACCCTTTGTCTCACTGTGTCTGTGCTTTCACTACCTCTCCCCGAATCAGAGAAACTTACATACAAGACAAAGCTACAGAAATAAAAATCAATGACAAAAGAGGAAAAACAAACAAAAAAAACAACAAAAAGTAAAATGAAAATGTCTTGATTCTACTCCTTGGAGTTCAATTTTGATAATCATTTTGTATGATCATTTACATATACATATTGAGCCCTTGTGTTCCTCTCCTAAGAACATCTTTCTTTGGTCTCACTGTGTGAATGTTTAGAATCCAGTTAAATCATGACCAAGTGTAATTTTTTGTTTTTTCTTATCTTGGGTTTACTTGGAAATTTATAGGCATATTCTAATCATTATAAATGAGGGAAACCAGCAACCTATGTTTCTTTGGGTTTGGCTTACTTTAATATAATTTTTTTCAAATCTTTTAATTTCTTTATGAATGGGGTAATGTATAAATACACGCACACACACACCCAATTCCATTATGTATATATATATATATATATCACATTTTCTTGATCCATTCCTTCACTGAGGGACATCTGGGTTGATTCCATATCTTAGCTAAGGTAAAATATACTGCAATAAACATGGTTGTGCTGGCAGCCTGGTTTGTGGTCAAATAGATACATTCCTATGAGTGGGATAGCTGGGTCATAGGGAAGCTCTATGTCTAGTGTTTTGATGAACCTCCATATTGCTTTCCAGATTGGATGAATAAGTATTACATTCCCACCAACAGTGTAGTAGCATTCACTTTTGGCCATATACCCATCAGCATCTTTTTTAGTTAGCTTTCTTGATAATACCCATTCTAACTGAGGTAAGATGGAACATTTAGCAATCACATTTTAAACAATACTCTTAGAAGCTACCATCATAAAAGTATAAACTCTACCTTAATTTCTAAGACAACAAATTAGTCTGCACTTGAACTTCATATAAATGAAATCAATCTGTACTTTTTATGAATGGTTGCTTTACTCGACAAATTTGAGAGATTCAGATATCTTGCTACATGTAGTTCTAAGTTTATTCGTTTTTTACTGCTGTAAAATTTTCTATTAACATAGAATTCATAAATTAAGAAGTAGATCTAAAATAATTTAGAATAATGATTAAATAATCAGTGAGATATCTTCAATTTTAGCTATGTGAATAGCATGACAATGCATGTACTTGGTAAAAACAATGATGTACAAGAACTATCTTATACAGGGTGAAAGAATATAAATTCAGTAAGTTTTTGAGTCAACTCCTAAACAAAACCATTATTCACAATGTAACTAGACTACTTTACAAAACAAATATATTTAAAACAAACTTTATACCCATCATTTTCTAGTCATCTTACTATTATCTATGCTATTGTATCAATGGAAATATTACATAAGGGGAAAGACTATGCGTCTCTTCCTATCTTGTTCAATGATAGCACATGTTGAAATCAGTCACATTGGAAGTATTTGTGTTGTAGAAATTTGACAACCATTACAAACCAAAGATTTAATCTCTAAACTTTCTAAACTTAAGAATGGGACTGGAGGGCCAGATGTGATGAGACACATCAACTACTCCAAAGGTAAAAATGAGGAAATCTCCACTTAAGGCCCACCTAAATAAAAAGTAGACTTGATCTCAACAACAAACCTGGAATAGTGGCTTGCCTCTATAATCTCAGTTGTGTAGTAGGCATATATAGGAGATTTGCACTCTAAGGTTGACCCTGGGCAAACCAAAAGATCCTACTTGAAACTTAACTAAAGCAAAGCCAAAACAAAACAAAAAAAAGCTAGTGAATATGGCCATATAGAATGAGACGAAGTAAAATGAACTCCAGAATATGGAAACAAGAGATTCATCATACATGTTCGAGAAGTGAAGTCAACAATACATTTTTGCTGGGAGCCAGTAACTCACACCTGTAATCCTAGTGACTCAGGAAGCTGAGATCTGAGGATTGTGGCTCAAAGCTAGCCTAGGCAAAATAAAAAAGCCCTATGATACTTATCACCAAAAAACTACTCAGAAAAAGCTGGAGGTGACTCAAGAAGTAGAACGCTAGCCTTGAGTAATGAGAGGCTTAGAGAGAGTAGCAGGCGCTGAGTTCAAGCCCCAAGACTGGCAAAAACAAAACAAAACAAACCCCCAAACCTTTGTTGCTCTACATTAAATACAGTAATGTTCACAAATCACAACTGATAATCCACTGATTGGCTACGGATATAATTATGTGAAAAATCAAGAGAGGCCTTTTATGAGAATAAATTAGTGACATAAAATTTATTATTATTTGGAAATGGAAATGTGTGCCACAGGTGTTTTTGTTTTAGGAGATAATTCTTTTTTTCTAAGTGATTAAGGTTAATTATATTTCCATCATAATATGTCAGTGTTCTCAGTGATACAGAGTCTCTTTATATAATCTGTATAACTAGTTCTCTAACATGGCTTAATGATGTTGTCCAAGCCAAATGCTGCTGACTCATACAATCCTAGTTACTCTGAGGATCATAGTTTGAAAGCAGCCCAGGAAGAAAAGTCTATAAGACTTTTTATCTCCAATTAAACCCCTACCAAAAAGATGGAAGTAGAGCTGTGGCTCAATTGGTAGAGCAGTTGGACAAAAGGGCTCAGGGACAATGCCTGGGTCCTGAGTTCAAACTTCAGGAACACACACACACACACACACACACACACACACACACACACACACACGTGTGTATGCAAAGATGCTGTCCAATTGCACTATTTATGTGAAATTAACGTCTAGATATTAAAAAAAACACAGACAACTAAGTACATAGCAGCGCTGTGCTACGGTCTTTAACGTAGTGTTTCTCAATTATTGTGGCTCGCAGAGAATACTGAGCATGTGTAGAAATATACTGGTTGTTACAAATCAAGGGTTGCAACCAGCTTTCAATAGACAAAGTCTAAGGATGCAGCTCAACATCCTAAAATACAAGGCAAACAATTACTGATCAGAATGTCAACAATACAAAAGGTCAGAGACTCTGTCTAACCTGAAGTTCAGAGACCCTGTCTAGCCATTTTCTTTTAACTATATATTCTAGATTTAAGAAATAAAAAGAAGCAAAAATTGCACAGCAATCACTATTCATGAACCACACTGAACTTGATCTATGATGCAATATATGTTCCAATCCTGTGTACAGAGTCTTCATAATTCATAAAAGCACCAATTAGTTATCTAAACTACATATTGAAACCAGAACATTTTACATCTCAAGAGATACTCATATTGCTCATATGCAAAAAACCAAAGATGGTAGAATCTGAACTGAAATATTTAAGGTTTATTGATCTTACTCCCTGTCCCCACACTAGGATTCAGACATTAGGATAATATCTGAAAGTACTGACATTAGGATAATCTCACAAAAGATAAAGAATAAAGGAGGAAGTGTCAGTGAAGTCAGGGCTATTTCACTAGTTTTCAATAGAGTATAAGGTTATTTTGATAGAAATTATTTGCCATCTCTCTTTTTTTTTTTTTTTGGATCAAGGTTTGCACTCTATCACACCCGAACTTCTGGATTTTTCTTTTCTTTTCTTTTCTTTTTTTTTTGCCAGTCCTGGGCTTGAGCTCAGGGTCTGAGTGCTGTCCTTGGACTTTCTCAAGGCTGGAGCTCTACCCCTTGAGCCTCAGTACCACTTCCAGCTTTTTTTTGTCTATGTGGTACCGAGGAGTTGAACCCGGGTCTTCATGCATGCTAGGCAAGCACTCTACCACTAGGCCAAACTCCCGGCCTATTTGCCATTTCTTAAATTGTACTTGTGTTAAGTAATTTCAATATATTTAACATGCTTTAATCTGATATAATAGCATATTTGAAAATAGCAATATATCATTAAACTGGAAAATTGTTCTAGCAAGAAGAAAGCAAGATCAATTCCTAAACATTTCAATTTTTTCTAAGTGAAACTGTCTCTGTTTTAATATATCTAAATATTTTGTCTCTTCAAAAATATTTTGCACATTCTAAATTAGTTCCATAAGAAGTTTTTTGTTTTGTTTTTTTGCCAGTCCTGGTACTTGAACTCGGGACCTCAACACTGTCCTTGAGCTAGAGTTCTACCACTTGAGCCACGGTGCCACTTCCGGCTTTTTCTATGTATGTAGTACTGAGGAATCAAATCTGGGTCTTCATGCATGCCAGGCGAGCATTCTACTACTAGGCCAAACTTCCAGCCCCCATAAAAAGTGTTAAGAATTTTTTTTTTAATTCTCTACCTACAAGACAAAAAGACAAGAAAACAAAACCAGCAACAATGAAAAAAAAAAAACCTCTCATTTCAATATCCTGGATTTCATTCTCTTAAATATCTGTCTTAGGGAGGGTGAGGAGGGGGCACAGACATTCTGGGTCAAAGAGCTAATAGTGGTACGCAACTGATACTATTTTTAAAATGATCTATACAACTTCATTGTGAGGACATGAGGGAAAAATTGAGAGAGAGTAAGAGAAGGGATGATCTTGTTCAAAAAGAAATATATGCTTTAACTAACTCATATAATGGTAACCCCTCTGTACATCATTTATAATAACAATAAAAATGTATGAGAAGAAAATAATCTTAGGCAAAGACTATGGTGTCATAAGAAAAAAATAATTAAATGAACATATGTTATTCTCCAAAAAAATCTGACCATAATTCTGAGTAATATTTTTTCAATGTCCAAAACAGCAAATAAATCTCATTTGACAACAATCAAAATAGTACACATGTTGTACAAGACTACTTACTGTGAATTATGACTGCCTTATACTGCATTCTGTAAAAGAAAGATGGATACTCCTGGAACATAATTATATACTTCACTTCTTTTAATTCCTTTTAATGGCTTATTATTCCTTAATGCCTTGTTTTCAACAGGGAAATGCCAATTTGGGTGGAGTACATTTTAAAAAGCCTAGCATTGACTTTTTTTTATCATATCTGCAGAGAACAAAAATCACCAGTTGTTTTTGTTTGTTTTAATTCCAAATGTGTCATCAGAAAAGACTTACCCACTCAAAAAAACCGAGCATAAAGTCAATATAGGCATACTGAATTTAAATTGGTGGTGATTAAATTAAGTACTGGTATAGGTGTAATGGATCATTCTTCCCATCCTCTGTTCAACAGAATTTCTTCAATTTCTTTTACATGTAAGTTACTACAGTACTTACTATTCAGTAAGGTCAGTTTTTACCTACTAGTTATCTTTTACTATTTAAAATTTGCAGCATCAGACACTAGCATGAATAAGATTAAAGATTTTGGAGGGCCGGGAGTTTGGCCTCATGATAAGAGTGCTTGCCTAGCATTCTATTCCTCAGTACTACATATATAGAAAAAAGCCAGAAATAGTGATGTGGCTCAAGTGGAAGAGTTCTAGACTCTAGAAAGCCCAGGACTGGTAAAAAAAAAAAAAAAAAAAAAAAAAGATTTTGGATATGTTGAAGCTTCACAACTCAAATCAAGGTTGGTAATTTCCCCTAAAGGTTAGATTAAAAATAAATTCATTTCATTTTCAAGAATCATGTCTCCTTCTCTAAGCAACATAGGAGATAACAAAGCCTGAATAATTTTATGAATATGCAGCCTTAGGAAAATTATCAGCATGTTGCTCCATTATGCAATTTGTTTTCTAGCATATGAATGAGTAAGGCTGTCCTAAATAAGAAAATATTCTGGGGCTGGGAGTGTAGCCTAGTGGTATAGTGCTCATCTAGCATGCACAAAGCCCTGGGTTTGATTCCTCAGTAGCACATAAACAGAAAAAGCTGGAAGTTGCCAGGTATTCCTGGCTCATGCCTGTAAGTCTAGTTACTCAGGAGGCTTAGATCTGGAGGTTCAAAGCCAGCCTGGGCACTAATGAACATGACACTCTTATCTCCAATTAACCACTAGAAAAGCAGAAATGGTACTGTGGCTCAAGGGGTAAGGCAGTAGTAGCCTTGAGTTCCCAGGCCCAGAGTACAAGCCCATGACCGACACAAAGAGACAGAGAGACAGAGAGAGAGAGGGACAGAAGGGGGAGGGGGGGAGGGAAAGGAAAAGGGAAAGGGGAAGGAAAAGGAAAATTGCTTCTATAATATGTTGCAACAAAATGTTTAATCACATGATTCACTTGAAGTGTGAAAATAAAATTTCTATTAGGAAAACTCAAATAACTCAGCCTCCTCTCTAGATCAATGAACTAATTTAATGTCATAAGGTTACATAAACATTGTACCTGATTTTCATTTCAAGATTATAATTTCAGGTTTTATGACACCAAAATAATCAGTGGAAGAGCCTTGAGAAACCACTGGTTCAGTATTTCAAGTTGTTTATATAGCATTGACTACGTCAACATATACTGCCTTTAAGACACTTACTCATGGCTGTATATTTGTTAGCGTATTGTTGTTTCCTATATATCCCCTCCTTTTGTTTCTCTACAGTGAACACTATAAGTGGGCTTGGATCACTGATAATAAAAAGAAAACACTGTTTATTAATTTTAGATAAGTTATCCATCACTAGAGAGATACTTAAAGAACAGAAAGTTTGAATTTCACTTATTGCCACAGGCACAAGGGTAAGAGCAACTAGACAAATGCATTGGTGGAGGTTGGGGAGGAGAAGGGAGTAAAGAGAGTCCCTGCAGCTACAGATGACCTCCTGCCCACCTCCTACATCAGGCTTTGAGGGAGGAGTTTATTCACTTGCAGGGAAAAGACAGTGAAAGTTTGCTCTGATAGAAGTATTTAACTTACTTAAGTTTTTGATCACAAGCTACACTGTCCTCAAGAGTAGTATATTTTCAAACCATTACAATATCAAATATGTATGTCTAAACAGTTCAATGAAAGACAATGCAAAATAAGTTGTATAAAATTATTCCTAGAATCTGCTTCTTGGATAAAGGTAGTCAAATATTTTTAGTTGTACTTTATTGTTGGGGTAATGAATAGAGGGGTTACAGTTACATTCATAGGTAGTGGGTAGATTACTTCTTGAACACTAATACTGCTTTCCATGTTTCTCTCAGATTTGTCCTCCCTCCACCTCAAATAGTTTAAAGAAATCAATTGTATGAGATCAGTTTATTAAAATTATGAAGTATATATGTATATAATTCTCAAAATTATAGAATTAGCATAGAATAAGTACTTATTTCTTACAGAATTGACAAAATTTTCAAATATTTTTAAAAATTAATACTTAAATAATTTGGAATGTTAACATTTAGAGATCTTTAAAGGCATGTATGTTTATATATATCAAGAATATCTTAAACAAATCTATTTTAATAACAAATTTAAACTTATTAGTGAGCTATAAACATCTTATGTTAGGTAATGATAACATACACAGATATAAAACTTTGTATGACTCCTCTATGACGCAGCATTCCCACTCCTTGACATTTACCCAAATGTCCAGAAACAAGGTCATACTAAAGCTACTAGCACAATGATGTTCATTGCAGCATTATTTACAATAGTTAAGAACCAATCCAGATAGAACAAGAAGATGTGGCACTTATACACAATGGAATTCTATGCTGCCATCAGAAAGAATGACATTGCCCCATTCATAAGGAAACAGAAAGACGTGAGGGAAAAAAAAAAAATCAAACGAAGTGATGTAAGCCAGACCCAAAGGAAAAAAGGCTTCATGGTTTCCCTCATTTGTCATAATCAGTACACATCTAGGATTCTCCTAACAGAGAATCACAATAGCTCAAAAGCTATGTGCATATGGCTATATGGCATGAGGCTAAGCAAAATGAACTCTAGGATATAGAAACAAGAGGGTTTTTGTTTGTTTGTTTGTTTGTCTTACCAGTCCTGGGCTTGAGCTCAGGGCCTGAGCCCTGTCCTTGGACTTTCTCAAGGCTAGAGTTCTGCCACTTGAGCCTCAGCACCACTTCCAGCTTTTTTCTATGTATGTGGTACCGAGGAATCAAACCCAGGTCTTCGTGCATGCCAGGCTAGCACTCTATCACTAGGCCAAACTCCCAGCCTGAAACAAGATGTTTATCTTTGTGATTGTTCTTAATATATTATGTGACATTATTTCTTTTCTCTTTTTTCCCAGTTAATCTCATATAGTTACTGTATCTGATTTTATACTTATTATATATTTATTTGTTTATTTGAAATAGGAAAATGAAAGGGAAAAACAAGATGATTGGGAGAGAGTGGAGGAGGGAAACTGGGAGAAAACCATGGGAAGGGGTATCAATGTTCAAGAAGTAAGGTACCCACTACCTGATGAATGTACCTGTAACCCCTCTATAACTTACCCCAACAATAATATACAAAAACAAAAAACAAAAAAACTTTTGTTTTTTAAATTGTGTCCTTCTTCTCCAAGGAAGAAATAAGAATGGACAATAGATACATATGAAAAAATGCTCAACATCCCTGGCCTCAAAAAAAAGTGCATCGCTACATTCATAAGGAAATGGAAACACTTGGAAAAAAAAATCATATTAAGTGAAATAAACTAGACCCAAAGAAACATAGGTTCCATGGTTTCCCTCATTTGTAATAATTAGTATATGTTTAGGATTTTCCTAGCAGAAGATCATGGTAGCTAAAAGGCTATGTGCATATGGCCATATAGGATGATGCTAAGTGCAATTAACTCCAGGATATGGAAACAAGAGATTTATCTTTGTGGTTGTTCTTTTTAATATACTGTGTAAAGTTACTTTAAGTCTTCCCCCCTTATGTTTTATCCTCTGTTGACACTGTATCTGACTTTGGTACATGGTGCATTGTATATACATTCATTCATTTTCATTAGAGAAGAAAAGGAAAAAAAACCCAAAATGATGAGACAATGGACAAAGGGTGAACCAATATAACAGTGATATTCATAAGACCATTGATGGAAATGAACTTTATAACATGGGAGGGGAAGAGAGAAGGAAAGTGGGAGAAAAACATGGAAAGGGGTGTCAATGTTCAGGAAATAATGCACTAACAATCTTACGACTGTAACTGTACCCCTCTATATATATCCTGACAATAAAACTTTAAAAATACAGAACATTTTTCCTATCAGAAATTCTGGATGCCTATTGTAGAATTTCTTCTTATGCTTGTCAAATAGTTTATTTTTCTCTTTTATCCCTGTAGGTTAGGTAGAGAAAATAATGGTAGACAATAGTTGCTTCAAAATTCAGCACTTTGGTTACAAGTGAAATTGACCATATCTTAATAAATGTGGTCCTCCATTCTCAAAAGAAAAAGACAGCCAGGCATGGTGGCTCACGCCTGTAATCCTAGCTACTCAAGAGGCTGAGATCTCAAGAGTGAATTTCAAAAGCCAGCCCAGAGTCTTCTCTGAAGAAGAAACAAAAATGGCCTATAGACACATGAAGAAATGCTCAACATCTCTGGTCATAAAAGAAATGCAAATCAAAACAACTCTAAGATTCCACCTCACTCCAGTTAGAATGGCCAGGATCAGGAAAACGAATGACAACAGATGCTGGAGCGGATGTGGCCAGGAGGGATCACTACTACACTGTTGGTGGGAGTGCAAACTCATTCAACCACTATGGAAAGCAGTGTGGCAGTGCCTCAAAAGGCTAAACATAGAACTCCCCTATGACCCAGCAATTCCACTACTTGGCATTTACCCAACCACCCAGAAACAAGGACATACTAAACCCACTAGCACAACAATGTTCATTGCAGCACTATTCACCATAGCAAAGATATGGAACCAACCTAGATGTCCCTCAGTTGATGAGTGGATCAACAAGTTGTGGTACTTATACACAATGGAATTCTATGCTGCTGTCAGACAGAATGACATCGCCCCATTTGTTAGGAAATGGAAAGACTTAGAAAAAATCATATTAAGTGAAGTAAGCCAGACTCAAAGGAACTTAGGCTCAACGGTTTCCCTCATTTGTCATAATCAGTAGAAACCTTGGGCTCTACTAGCAGAGATTTGCAATAGAGCAAAATCTTGATACATAAGGCCATATAATGTGAAGCTAATTGAAAGGACCTCCAGGATATTGAAACAAAAGCCATATACTGAATGATTGTTGTCCTTAATGTACTATGTTATCTCTCATCTCCTTTGCTGTCCCTTGGTTATCTCATATTGGTATAGTATCTCACTTTGTTATCTGATATATTGAATTTATTTGTATTTGGATATTGGAAATTTGATAGGGAAGGGGGGAAAACCAAGATGGGTTGGGGATGTGGGGGGGGGAGGGAAATGGGTACCAAGACATGTGAAAGGGTATCAATGTATGTGAATTAATGCACCTTCTATCTGGCAAATATCATGTAACCCTTTTACTAATTACAATAAAAAAAAAAAAGAAAAAAAAAAGCCAGCCCAGGCACTGAAAACATGAGCTTTTATCTCTGGGCTGAAGCTCCAGGTACAGGGCGGTAGCCTTGAGCTAAATAGCTCAAGGACAACGCCCAGGCTTAGAGTTCAAGCCCCATGACCTATTAAAAAAAAAAAAAGAAAGAAAAAGAAAAAGAAACCAACATGTATCTTAAGAGTGTTGAGATTGGGCCAGGAGTTTGGCCTAGTGGTAGAGTGCTTGCCTAGCATGCACAAAGACCTGGGTTCGATTCCTTGGTACCACATACTTAGAAAAAGCCAGAAGTGGTGCTGAGGTAGAGTTCTATCCTTGAGAGAAAAAAAAAATATCCAAGGACAGTGCTCAGGCCCTGAGCTTACGCCCAGGACTGGCAAAAAAAAAAAAGTGTGTTGAGATGTTAATGCGTATTATTATGTTAACATTTGGAATAAACTATAACACCTCATTTTAAAATTTTACAGTATATTCACCCTAGTTATAATAAAATCATGTTATAAATTTTAACAAAGCCTTGGTAACAAATTTTAACTTAGTTTTCTGTCCAGGAAAAAAAGCCTATATGTTCTTGATATGCAAAATTACTGTTGAAAATTAATCTGAATTTAAGGAAGTCACACTGCAAGTAAGAAATAAGAAACTTTTCATATTAAGTCTAACTTATAATTAGGAGTTGGTTAGAATTTCTAATTTGTATCAAAGTAGGATATTATATTAGTATTAGTATTTTTGAAATACCTTTTATTTTTATTGTGTTAATTGTTGAACAAAATCTAGTAATTTTAGAATGTAGAAGTAATATCAGTAGCATGAAATGAAACTGAACAGCTTCCCTTGTGAAGCAAATAATTATGCATCCACAAATTTATGAACTACATAGTATTGCCTTCAAAATATCTTATTTCAATTAATTGCAAAATACAGTAAAGATTAATGGTTTAGGTTTAACCTTCTACTATTAATTTCATAAGCAAATAGCTACTTTCATAACTTATTATATTAGTATATCAAGTAAAATTTTAGATTATTCCCCACATGCTATCAATGTGCTAGGTTATTCAAGAATGGTCAGGTAATCATTTCATTTTAGTGACAAACATTTTGTCTAGGGAAGTTATATTAAAAGTTTGACTCCAGAGCACATTCTGGCTTCTCTGATGTTTGAAAGTGTCCAGAACATTGATTATAACAGCAGGAGGTGTCAAGTTCTATCCACAGACTCAAAATACTCCCTCCCAAGAAAGCTCTGATTCAGCAATTCACACTACATTAGCTGATGCAAGGAGGGGAGCACAAAACAGGGATCAAAAGTTCAAACAAAATCAAAAGAATAAAAAAGATCCAGATCCCAGACACAGTAGTATAAAGCTCAAGCAAAAAACAGATTTGGAAAAGATATTAGAGCAATTCTAAAGGATATGACAGAAACTAAAAAAAAAATTTTTGCTTCCTTTCTATGCATTTAAATTCATCTCCATGTGAACTGAAATCCTGATCTTATAAAACACGAAGGCTTTTGACATACTTTTTTTTCTAAGTCTCAAGAGTAACTTATTAGATAGCCACCCAAAAGGCCTGAAGAATTCAAGTATGTAAACAAATTACAATTGCAACCATCATTTCTCATGTAAAAATGGTGCATAATCATTTGAAACTCCTCTTGCTTTTAGTGAGGAGGCCTAGGCCTGCTTTGAAAGTTATTTGAAATCAGGTACATACATTATTCATAAAAATCCTTATTTTTTTCTTGGCATGATATCAGAATATCAAGATTCTCCACACTATGGTAACTAACTTTTCACTAGACTACAAGAAGAACTGATGTTCTGGCATTACTCCTGCTTTTCAATTGTTCAGTACCACAAAGAATCTAAACAAAATTCATCTCAGAAACTGTGACCAAACTTCCAGAAAGTAATTGGATTTTCAAAACTGAACACAGCTTTTTTTCTCCCTATTCAGTCATGACAGGGCCAGAAGGTAATGATATACCTGCCATGATGCAACAAGCAGACCTGTTTTCTGTCAGGAGTTGAAATCATAAAGGAATAAGCTGTCATTAACAACCTTCTCCAAACACTAGAGCTGTCATCTCACTGTTTTCTTTGCTGGTGTGGGAACTGGTGTGGCCTTGTATGCCTTGTCAGTACAGAAGCTTTAACCTTCCTAGAACTTTTTACCCCCAACCATGTTTTATGGAGTTTATAATGGGGAAAAATATGTTTTCTTGAATTAATTTTCTTTAATTAATTTATAATTCAGAATTGTTAGCCATGGCTTCAATCTATAGCTTAATAGTCTCATATTTCATGCATCCCAAAATGAGCATTTAAACAAAATTCAGTGACTTAAATTTAATTTTTAAAGGAAATAATAATTACTTAAAAGGAGGCACTTTCAGGTTTGTAGTCAAACATTTACTAAAGGTAAAATCTTCCAGAAATAACCAAGTCAACAACTATGTTATGATAGTAGAAAATTTTATAAAATATTTCAAATATTTTACCACATAATAATAAATATATCTGCACACAGAAAAGCCAATGCTTAGAATTTTTTTAAAAAAGTACAATTAAATTCAAAAGTTGAGAATTAAAATAAAGAAACTTAGGGCTTCTTACATAAATTCCCAGGGATTTCAATGCTTACCACATATGAATATAGATGTGGGTGGACAGCACATGAGCATGCCTTTTAGACCAATACTCTCATTCTTCTGTTTCACCTGACAACTCTTTAACGTCATCTCATATAAATGAACACACAGACACACAAATACAACTTATTGGGTTTTTTTTTCTTTTTTTGCCAGTCATGGGCTTGAACTCAGGGCCTGAGCACTGTCCTTGAACTTTCTCAAAGCTAGTACTCTACCACTTGAGCTTCAGCACCACTTCCAGCTTTTCTGTTTTCTATGTATGTGGTAATGAAGAATCGAACCTGGGTCTTTGTGCATGCTAGGCAAGTACTCCACCACTAGGCTAAATTCCTAGCCCTCGAACTTATTGTTTTTAATAACCACATTGGCTTCTATGATGTAAATTACTCTCATTTAACAAATCATGCTTTACTTTTGGATATTTAGGTGGTTCGAAATTTTGTGTTTCTGTAAGTTGCTGAAATGAACATCAATGTTACATACACATAGTACAGAGTGCTAGTGTAAATTCATCCAAATAAAATGCCTGTTAGTGTTGCAAATTACATTGTGAAAATCACTAGTAAACTGTCACTTCAAAAGACTAGCTCAAATTACATTAACACTAATATCTAAACTTAGTGTTATCAATTTTTTATCAATTTATTCTTTGCTGACATTTCAAGTTTGTTTAAAAAATTATCTTTAATTTTTATGAATACTTTCAAAGACAGTCATAGAAGAATGAAAGACTAGAAACCAGCCGGCCAAATATGATTTTAAAATGCTGAGCAATTGTGATGTTTTTGAGGTCTCTGAAAATTTAAACATATATTTCTTGCCATAGTCCTATATTCTGCCTGCATTCTTAATTCAATACTTTCTTGTACACTGCTACATGATATTATTTCTGTTGGAAAAGTAATTATGCATTATTTTAATATTATATTACTGTCTTCCTACTATTAGCTAATACTAATCATTGGTAGTCATTAGAATCTTTCCCATCATCAAGTTTGTAGAATATTTATGTTGAAATAAAAACAAACTCTAATATACAATTGCTAGAATAGGATTTACAGGTAAAAATTTCCCAGAGAGTTTATAAATTTATTATCTAACTTACTCTCTACTAGGGATCCATGAACATTCAAAAAAAATCTAACCATATAAATTATCAGTTTTCTTAATGTACTAATCAGAAAAGGGGAAAGCCCAAAATACAATAAGAAAAAAAGAAGTAAGGCTAGTAGCCTATTTCTATTAACGATCACCTTATTTTTATTACCCTGCAAAAGTCCAGGATATAGTAGGAATGAGAGGTAAGCTCATGACAAAAGCAGAAGCACTTGTAAATTCCTGACCAACTTCCTCCCAAAACAAACTAACAAGTAAAAAGCAGATTATAACCTCACATTATGTAGCTAGATCTGTAAAAGATCCTAGAGTTTTTGCTTTTTTTCTTTTTTTAATAGAAATTTATCTAGAAAAGGCTGGAATGTAGGACATCAGAAACAGAAGGGAAAGAAAAAGCAAAAAAAAACAAAAAAACTTTAGCTCAAAGTAAGTTTTCCTAATCAAAAATCTGTATGATTGATTTATTTTTTAAAAATCTGCGATTCCAAATACTATACAGAATCTTTAAAAACCCTACCAAATGTTAAAGAATATAGTCAAGAACTAGAGGAACGTCCATGAGATTTTTATCTCTAATTAAGTACCAAAAAGGCTGGTAGTAAAGCCATGGCTCAAGTGGTAGAGCACTAGCTTTAAGTACAAAAAGCCCAAGGACAGTGCTCAGGTCCTGACTTTAAGCCCCAGGACAAAAAAAGCTCCCCTAGGCCCCAAATCAAACCAAAACAACAACAAAAGACCCACCCAAAGACAATTCTTTTAAAGCTTCTAATTTCAAAATGTAAATTATTTTCAGCCTGTAAATTGATGCCTATGCATTATTAAAGTAGAAAAGTAGACTAATCACATGTTTTAGAAATGCAAGATCTCAAATTATATGTTGAATTACTCTTTGATGGTTCCAACAAACAGAGGGTCTATCAAGAAATCATGGATCAAAGCCAGCTACAGTGAGACATACAGGTATTCCCAGCTACTTAGGAGGAAGAGACAAAAGGAACATGTTTAAAGTCAGCTTCAGACCCTAACTCAAACAAATTAGAAACAGAGTTGGGGAACGATGGTGTATTCGATGGTGTATTTGATGGTGTATTTGAGTCCGTGAATAAGAAGTGTCAGGTAATACAGGAGAGTTTACATCGTGAAGAGGGAAATGGTGGGGGAATACTGGGAAACCAGGAAGAAGTATCAAGACAGCAGAAAAACAGAAATAGAAACACCTATGGAGAAAAAAAAAGCAATATACAGTTCTTGGCTCTCTGGAATGAAAAGATAAAGATGAGATTCAATCACAAGATCATCTAGATAACCTTGGAGATAGACTGTCAATTCTACTTGTAGATTATGCCTATGTCTTCCCCAGAGATTTTAAACCCACTACAAGGATATGGTGAGACAGTAACTCACATATGGAAGCTGCAGAAGATATGTTGAGAAAAATCCTATTGTTTTTGACTGACTTATTCTGTGGGGCTTCAAACACCAGACCAATCATGGATCCGGAAATTTTTAATGACCAGAGTTCAAACCCAATACCATGCTGGGCAAGGGAAACAGGTCAATCAATCTAGAAAACAGGAGTTCAATACAAAAGGGGAAAATAAGGTGAATCAGAATGAGACAGATAAGGTTCAGAAATTGACCTATGATCACAGATTCATGGAGTTCCAAGAAGCATTCTTCAAGGAAAGAAAAAGAATTAGAGACTACCTGATGCATTTTATTACACACACACACACAAAAAAAAAAACTTACCGAAAAATCTACAGAGATATGAATTAACAATTACTTAAAAAAAATTGTGAGAAGATGAGGGAAGAAGTGACACTGTTCAAATATGTACTCATTACGTGACTTATGTAACTGCAGCACCTTTGTACATCACCCTTACAATAACAATAAATTAATTTTAAAAAGAAATTCAAACATTTTTCAGACTAGAAAACTATCAGTTTCATCTAGTCAAACATATTGTACACAAAAATGAAGGCCAATATTTAGCTATTAAATTATCCTCCAAATCCTTAAATGTCAAACAGTTCAAAATAGTTAATGGTGCACAGCTTCATTTGAAACCATTTAATGAAATATTTGGTTATTTTAATACTAACAAACAAATAATTGAAGTTAGAAATCAAGCCAAAGGTGAATATCTAGTTTCCTTGTTTATGAAAATTGGAAACATATAATTAACCTAAGTAACTCGCTTACAAAATATTAACTAAAATCTATTAACAAAAATGTCTTTTAGGGTTGAGAGCAGATATTTTCAGACCATAGTCAGTAGAATAGAAAACATCTTATCTTTAGTTTTACAGTTGTCTGTATAACCAGGAAACTTTTGCAATTTTGATCACAAGCAAGTATTTATATCACTCTTAGAAATAAAAAAACAAGCATATATCGACATGCATACACACTATTTCTAAATACTTTTATAATCTTACATTAAAAATTTTATATAAGACCCCACATTTTTCCACCACACAGATTCCTACTCACCCATTCTTTGACAAATTTGGCTTTCACTAACAAAACTTAGGAATAAAAAGTAAAGCAACTCTAGGTGAGCATTAAGATCAAACAACACTAGGCCAGAAAAATCACTTTACTATTTATTACAGTAAGAAAAACCTTGTGTACAATTCTAAGATAACCATTTCTGAAAAGTTTCAATTAGTAAAAATAAAAAACTCAACAAATATTAAATTTGCCATTTGTATGTTTGTTTTATGATTAAAGTGTTTTATTTCTGGGTAATACAATTTTTAATGCAAAAAACATTTGAGGTTTTTTTTTCAGTATTTCCTTTAAATAACAAGAGAATGGTCTAAGCTAGCAGATCTCCTCTAGATGCCAATTTCATTAAATTTGTTAAGCAAACGCTTACAAAAACAATTGTGATCCTTTTGCTAGAAGTGTTTTCAATTTTGATGAATGTTTGATATTTTAAATGGTATTTCATGTAATTAAAAAAACAAAATGTAGAATAGGAAATATTCATTTTAAAGATATTAAGGATTAAGATACATAAATATATATACGCACTTCCTCATAATTGCAAAATAATGTAGAACAGCCATAATAGAAGTCAAATAATAACAATTTGATAGATTTATGTTTATAAGTTATATTTTTGAAGAGACATGATAAAATAATTTATAACATATAATCAAACAATTATAAAATACCCCCAAACAAAAGAAATTTCACTTACATCCACTGCTCTCTTAATAAAAGGTATCTGTGTGCCACTGTCCAGATCTTCATTTATAATAAGCCTTCTAGCCCACTGACCTGCCCTGACAACACCACTACCATGAATTAAAACCATCAGTTTCTGTGGATTTGTCAAAGCATCCTCACTCATAAAGATAAAACTCTTTGGTTCACTTTCTGTGGCATCTACCTGTAATTAAAAAAAAAAAAATTAAATAAGAAAAAAAGGTTTCTGATCAAGCATACATACAAGTGAGAAAAACAACTAATGGTTACTGTAAATACTCAATGGTTATAGATTTAAAAAAATAACCTTAAGATAAAATCATAATGCTTGAGATAATTATGTATCAGGAAGATATGTAATATAAATATAAAATACATGAAAAGAATATTGAAAATATGACCCTCTACATTATATCTTTTAAATATTATATAATAATGTTAAATAAAAATAAGTGCCACTTGAGCAATGCCCCACTCCTTTGGTTTTTAATTTTTCAGATAGGACCTCCAATTAATTTTGCTGAATCTGGTCTCAACATCTAACATTTATCAACAGATAAAGAAACTAAAATGTAAGCAAGTTTAAGTGGTACAAGATCACCAAGTCATAATTCTATATCTGAAATATATGGTAAATATAATAGAAAACCCTACCTGAAACGTTCACTTGCTAGAAAAATAAACAACCAGGAATACTATAACTTTTAAAAGAGGAGAAAGAAAACTACTTACAATTCAAACATATACTACTCTAGGTAAAGGGACTTAAAAGTTTCAGTTGGATTGTAAACATAGGATTATATATTAATTGTGAGTTCACATTACTTAGGGATCAATAATGCATATTTTAACCTATTTTGACTTTGCTCACCATGAAGGTTTTTAAATAAATTTGAAAGATGTACGATTTTCAGACAGGAATAATTTCCCAATCTTTTCCTATAGCTGTCATAGTATACACTGAATGGTATTCTACAATTGGCAATGGAGACTGTGCAGCACAGCCACATCCAAAGCATTGTGATGACAGTTAAAACACACACATACACACACACACACATGCACACACACACATTCTCAACCAGATCAGCCCACAGACAGTATAATGCACTAGTTCTGCATGTTGTCAACATAACTACCAAAGTAACAAAAACTTTAGCTTCTTAAAATGCCCTAGAGGCTAAATGTTTCTAGACACTGTACACAGGAATGGAAAATTATAATACAATCTTTCTACTAAAACAAGTAAATCCTTACCTATTTGTATAAATAAGATGACAAATGTAAATTCTTTTAGCAAATGAAGAACAGCCACTGGGCTTAAGAAAAAATAACATCTTCCTAATAAAGTCTTTTCTGATTACCCATTACAAGATTTTGGACACTTACCCAAGAATCCTATAATTCTTTTCCTGTCTCACTTTCCTCTACAGCAGATACGACATGTAATATATTGTAGGGTTCGTGCATGTTTGGTTTTGTTTATACTCCCTAGACTCTCTCCACCAGAATGTAAGTCTGCAAAGGCATAGAGTTCCCTTTCTCATATTCAGCTACATTTTGAGAGTCTCAAACAAAGCCTGGCATGCTATCAATACTCAGCAAACAAAATAATGAATATAGTTTTAGAATAAGGAATCTACCAGCACAGGCAGTGATTTCCTTTAATAAAATCATTTAACTGAATAATGCGTTCTCTTTAAATAGTTACTTGCTTCATAAAGCATATATTGGAGATTAACTGAATGTATAATTATTAATAATTTCCAAAGATCCACAAAATGTTAAGGATTAATATGACTTAAATATAATTTTATTATAAGAAACTAAATGCAGGAAAAAAGGCACGAAGTGAAATGAAGTCACATTAACTTCACTTGCATGTTCTGCATATGTCAAACACATTTTGATGATGAAAGGAAACGTGACCAAAGCCACACAGGCGCTTGTGAGAGCCAGAAGAAAAAGAAAGGGGGGGGGGGGGAGGCGGGCATGGAGCAGGGAGAACTCTTTGCCCTAAGAACACTGCATGAAAATGGAGGAATCACTTGAAGTAGCTAAAGAAAACATTGGTAAGAGAAAGAAAAAGTAAAAAGCTGTCACTGAAGCCCTGAAGCCTCAGTAGTTCTGGAACAGTACATCTATATACACACACACACACACACACACACACTCTCCCTCCCTCCCTCCCCTCCCCCTCTCCTTAGTGAAGCCTTAATGGATCCTAGAATGGCCACAGAAATACCATCTATTATTCATGAAGAGAAAGTCTGTGGCTACAAACTTTCCAAAGGTGCTAATCCTTGTCTCTTTTCTCCTATTTAGAAAAGTCTCTATTTAATAGGTGAAAATTTAGTCAATTTTTTAAACAATGATGTTTAGATTGGAAGAAGGCTTATTTTCCTAAGATAAAAATGTTTTTATATTACAGTGCTATTCTAGACATTTTAAAGTATTACAGATGAATAAATTAATAAATTCATGTAGGCATCCAGAAAAGCTGACTCTGAAAATGAGACTACCAAAATATACAGGGAAAAACAATATGAAGATGAATAATGTATAATATTAATATTAAGTATTAAGATAAATATTTTAGGTAGCCATTGTGTAATATTCACCTCAATAAAACTAAAAACTCTAAACGTGATAAATATAATTTGCTCTGTATTAAACTAATGTTCAGTTTATACAATAAGATAATTATATGCATAAAATTATTATATTACTCCAGCAAAGTTTAGAAATGGCTACTCCAAGGCCATTTAGCATCCAATGGCAGTAATTACTTGACTTAAGTCTAAAGGAATAACAAAGGTAATTCACTGGACTGATAAATATGTTTCAATTACAGTCAGATCCATGAGATTATCTCAAACAAATTTTAGCAGCTAACAAGTCATTTGTAGATAAATCACATAAATCACATAATTATGAAGGTTTACTTAAACATGATCTTCACATAAATGAAAACTTGTAGTATAGTTATCAAGATAACTCACATATCAAATAGTCTTTCAAATGAGATATAACCTAGAATATCTTGTGTTTATTTATGTGAACTATATGCCTAAGACATGATCACACCTACTGTCAAATCATGGGTTTCCACAACTGCTGTCATTTAAAGGGAGGAAGGTTTCCTTTTAAAACAGTTTAACTACAAAACTGATGGATCATTACCAGGGGAAAAAGATTTGGTAGTATACTTTGTTTACTTAAAAAAAAAAAAACCAAACAAACAAATCCTCTCTCTGCCATGACTCAGATTTAAGGGAACTCAGAAGAAGAAAAAGTTACTATAATTTTTTCTGAATATATAAAATACATGATAATTTAGGTTAGATCCTAAGCTTTCTTCCTTTATGTATTCCCCTACAGAATTGGGATTTGAATTCAGTACTCTGAATTCAATCTTCACTACTTGAGACACCCCTCCAGTCATTTTGCTTTGTTCATTTTTTGAGACAAGGTCTTGCCTTTTTATCTGCTTGTGTAAGCTTTGACTGTAATACTTCTATTTAGACTTTCACATGTATGTAGCATGGGTGATAGACAAAACTTTCCTATTGAGATGGGGTCTTGCAATTTTCTTTTCCCCTTGGCTGGACTCAGTCTGCAATGTATGTGACTTCAGCCTCTTTCACTGCTGGGAGGAGATGGCCTGGTTATGGCATCTCATATTGGTTGAAATGGTGCCTTGTGAACTTTTTCCCATACTGATACCAAACCATTTTCCTTCAAATTTCATGAACCCAAATAACTAGAATTACATGTGTAAGCCACCAATACTCAGGATCTTTTAAGTTCACAAAATAAGGAAAACATTTTAAACCAAAAATAGATGTGATATTTATTCTATGTCTCAAATAAATCCTTCTATAGTCTTATTTATTTTATTGTATAAATTTAAAATAAGTAAAAAATTAGATTTATTAAACCAAATCCTCTATCCAATCTGCTTTTCTATTAAGAAAATTAATTACGTTTTAATATGCAGTACAACCTATACTGCAACTATGATGAAATTTATTCGTGAAATTCAGAAGTTAATGTCAGCTTTAAAGTTCCATGGAACCAAAGCAATTCTAGCAAAAATAGCAATGCAGGTGGTATTACCATACTAGACTTCAAACTCTACCATAGAGCCATCATAACAAAAACAGACTGGCATTAGCACAAAAAGAGACCAGAAGATCAACGGACAGAATAGAAGACCCAGAAACAAAACCACATACTTCTAGTCAGATTATATTCAACAAAGGAACTAGAGATACACAGTGAATAACCAAACCTCTTCAATTATTGGTGTTGGGAAACCTGGGCAGCTACACATAGAAACAAAATGTCAATCGCAACTTGTCACCATGGACAAACATTAACTCAAAATAGATCAAAGACCTCAATATCGGACCTGAAATTCTGAAACTGCTACAAGACAGAGTAGGAGAGACAATACAACTCATAGGTACAGGTAGAAACTTCCTGAACAATCCAGGGTCACAACAGATTGGAGAGAGGCTCAACAAATGGGATACATAAAAATAAAAGGTTTCTGCACAGCTAAAGACATAGCTACTAAAATATAAAGACAGGGAAAAGATTACCAACAATACATCAGACAAAGGCATAATATCCGCTATCTAGAGGGAACTCAAGAAACTAACCCCCCCCCCCCAAACCCAACAAACCAATCACTAAATGGGCAAGGGAACTAAAGAGAGATTTATCACAGGAAGAGCTAAAAATGACAAAGAAACATGAGAAAAGGTTCATCATCCATGCTCAAAAAGGAAGTGCAAATGCAAACAACCCTGAGACACTACCTCACTCCAATTAGAATAGCCAACATTCTCAATTCAGACAACAACAAATGCTGGCAGGGATGTGAAGAAAGAGAAATCCCTACTGCACTGCTAGTGGGAATGTAAACTAAAACAAACACTGTGGAAAGCACTTGGGAGGTTCCTCAGAAAACTAAAAACAGAACTTCCCTACCATCTAGCCATACCACCAAGGCATCTACCCTGAGCACTTTTCAAGAGCCAAGCCATGGAAATAACCCAATACAGATGAATGAATACAAAAAAATTGTGGTATATATACACAATATAGTTCTACGTAACCAACAGACAAGATAAAATAATAGCATTCACCAGAAAGTGGACAGAACTAGAGCAAATCATGTAGAGTGAGATGTCAAGACCAAAGGAAGAAAAGGCACATGGTCTCATTGATATGTGCATATTAGATCTAAACAATACAAGAATGATGACTCAATACTCAGGTACTCAGGGTCAATGGCATGAACTTGAAGATACAAATATATCTATATAGACATATAGGTCTATGATAGGATATATATTCTATAGACATATATTGATATATAGATCAATGTGTACCTATGGCTTACAAAGATTAAGGTTGATGTTAATTATGTTCTTAAACTATTGTGCAAGTGATTGCATATAGAGATTTTTTTTCTTGAATACTTATTTGTAGAACATGGCATCTGAAATATGATGTAAAAACTCAGTTTTACTAAAAAGTTTTGATAACAAATAAAGCTCCATGGAACCAAAAAAATAATGGAATTAAAGCACTCAATTTGAATTGTGTTGTATCAATGAATTACCCTAAGAATCTCTAAATATTTTTCAGAAACTATGCAAAAAGCAAAATTAATAAGACAGGAAGATGGCCCAACATGACAAAATTCTACCTTAACTTTCCAGAAGACTAAATTCACTATGCAATTGTTTTTCCACTTTTTTAATTTTAAAACTTATCTTTATGTAGTTGTATAAAGGAGGTGCCACATAACAAAGCTGCTTATAAATACAATGTATCCTGACCAGTATCACCCCTTCAATACTCTTACCCCACCCTTTCCTTTCCTTTTCTTAGTTCTGTGGTATGTACAATGAATTCTTGATTTATTCTCACCCTACCTACCATTCATTCATCTTCCCCTCTGACATGGGCCCACCTCTCATCTTGGATATACACATTTCCTGGTCTTAATTTTTGGTGGGCTTCGATCTAGTCTTTCTGAAAAATTATACTATTTGAGCTCTCTATAAAGTCAATTATATTTCAGTTAATTCTTGCATACCATCCAGTGTGTTTACGTACAGATTTATAGGTACATCATAGCTACGACAAATGAGGGAAACCATGTTACCTTTGTTTCTCTGGGTCTGTTTAAGGGTTTAATTTTTTGAGCTCTAAATATATTCTGGATATTAGGCCCTTGTCTGAGGTATAGTAAAAATTCTCCCATTCTGTGAACTTTCTAAGTTAGATTATTAGCTATGTCCTTTGGATGCAGAAACTTTTAACTTTGATGTATCTCATTTATGAAGTCTTCCCTTGATTTATTGTGTTTCTGGATTTTTACTTGGAATGTTTTGACCTGTGCACAGGAGCCCTAGTGATTTCCTTACCCCTTCCTAAAAATGTTTCTGATTTTACATTCAGGTCTTTGATCCACTTTGAATTGATGCTGGTGCAAGGTGGTATATAAGCATATAATTTCAGGGGTTTTGCACATGGATATCCACTTTAGCCAGCATCATTTGTTGAAGAGACTGTCTTCCTGCTAGCCTATTGTTTTTGGCTCTTTTATTGATTATTGTATAGCTATAGGTCTGTGGGCTCATTTCTAGATCTTCTATTCTGTTCCACTGGTACTCAGCCTTATTTTTGTGCCAATACTAAGATGTTTTCATTACTATGGTTCTGCAATAGAGCTTGGAGTTTGTATTATTATTTCTCTGATACTGTTTCTGGTATTATTATTATTCCTCTAACACTGATCTGCCTGCTAAAGACTGCTCTTGCTGTTTGGGGTATTTTGTTATTACATACACATTTTTTATTGCTTTTTTAATCTTATTAAAGAATGATGTTGAGATTTGGATGAGTATTGCATTAAATCTGTGAATTACTTTGGGCAGAATTGCCATTTTCAAAATGTTAGTTTTTCTAGTCCAGAAGCATGGAAGGTCTTTCCATTTCCTTAAATCTTCTCCAATTTCCTATTCAAAATTTTTAAAGAACCAAAAGTTGGTTCTTTAACAAAATTGACAAGGTCCCTAGCAAATGCAACCCATCACAAGTAATAAAATCGAATTGGAAATAAAAGACCTATCTTCCAGGAAAAGCCCAGAACCTGCTATCTTCACAGCTAAATTCTATAGCATCTTTAAAGGAGAGCTAATACCAATAATCCTCAAACTCTTCAATGAAACAGAAAGGGAGCGATCACTACCAAACTCATTCTAAGAAACCAGCACTGCACTCATCCCAAAGTCAGAAAAGGACATATCAAGAAAAGATAATTTTAGACCAATTTCCTTGATGAACATAGATGTAAAACTTCCCAACAAAATACTGTCAACCGATTCAATGAAGGAAATCATGCACTATAATCAAATGGGATTTATAGCAGGGATACAAATCAATAAATGTAATATAATATATAAATAGAGGCAAGGACTAGAACCACATAATCATCTCAATAGATGCAGAGCAAGCTTTTGACAAGATCCAACATCCCTTTAAGATAAAAGCTCTGGACAAGCTGTGAATACAACAAAGCTGTGAATATAACAAAGGCTAGGCTATATATGACAAACCCACAGCAAGCATTATACTTAATGGTGAATAGCTAGAGCCCTTTCCCTAAAATCAGGAAGGAGATAAGGATGTGTGCTCCCTCCACTCCTTTGTAATATAACACTGGAATTCCTAGTAAAAGCAATAGGCAAAAGAAAAACATGAAAGGGATCCAAGGGCGGGAAGAAGTAAAGCTATCTCTTTTGGTAGATGACATGATCCTGAACTAAAGGACTCTAAACTTTCTTCTCCCACACTATGGGAGCTGATCCAAAACTTCAGCAAAGTATCAGGGTATAAACTCAACCCACAAAAATCATTACCCAATAAATTTGAAAACCTTACGAAAAATGTTCAAGCAACACAAAAATCATTACCCAATAAATCTGAAAATCTTAACGAAAAATTTTCAAGCAAAGTGATCTTTATGCAAAGCTTTGATGCATGAAATAAATTGCTTAGATTAAGTCTTCCAGATTCATACACATCACAAAGTCAGAGACTTTTTATCATCTAATCTCATCTTCTCTGTGAAATGATGGTTGCACAACTATTTTATCACTTGAAAGCTTTATGTTTTATATTTTAAATACAAACAAGTTTTTTTATTAGTTGTTTGAGAATTTAAACTGAAGAATCTGAACCTGTCAAATCTTTTCACTCCAAAAGAATAGAATGTACAAAATGTCTAGAGTGTTCTCCCAGAAAGGAATAGTGTTATAAAACAGGATTAGTTTGAAGAAGGATGGAAGTGCAACAAAGATGTACTATACCCATAAACTAATATATTAAATTGCAATTCTTTTATACAAGTAAAGAGAACTACAAAAAAGTAATGATTTTAGAAATGTGTATATATAATATACATGTAGAAATAGCATACTTTTTAAAAATAATAAATATTTACAGGATAGTGTCTAATGAAATAAAGTCTATTGATTTATTTCAAATAAATAAAAATATTTCAGTAAAATGCAAAAGGGTAACAGAAAGGCAATCCTAACTCTTATCAAATGAACAAAAGAGTGGAAGCGATTTTTTTTTTCTTTACAATGAAGATGATTACTTTAAAGAGCTCATACAGAGATGAAATATACTGATAGGCATTTTATATAACCAATATAAACAAAATAAGATATCTTAAGTACAAAATAATCACATTTAACCTGTTTTTTTCTGGAGTGCAAACCATTTTAATTAGAAGTAACATTTTATTTGCAATACACTTAATGTTAGACTTACTGGAATTGAGATTTTTTTCAAATTACAGTCCTTTTCCAGGAGATCATATACATATTTTGTGATGATCTAAGAAAGAAAGAAATAAAACATTAAGATGCAATTCAATTCACTTTCAAAACTGATGTAAATTTTGATAAATTGAAAGTTATTGCTCAGAGTAAGTACATCCTTATCTTAGAATGCTTTGACAGCACATTAAGAGACTTCCATAGCTGTAAAGTATACCTTTCTACTCAATAGTATAGCCATAAAAATAAAACCAACACAGAAAACTTATGACTTTCTCTTTTGAAAAGGAATACTTTGGAAGGATTTTTTTTCTTCTACCTCTAGTGCCTCTAGAATGTTTCCCTTATAATATGCCTACAGAAATTAGAGCCATTATAATTTTGTGGCATATGAACCTCAACATTTATTTGTTTCACTTATTTGTAATCACAGGTTTTTCAAGCAGAAAGTCCAGTACTTTCAGTCTTACGTTCATAGAATGTCTAACAGTCCTGTAACAGTTTCCTCTAGGATGCCTGTGTTCCAATCACTGTATCCTGTGAGTGTTACATTATAGGGTAAACAGACTTGAAGACATAAAAAAAGATTAAAAATCTTGAAAAAAATTAGCCAGGCTTATTATGGTGAGTCCTTTCTGATAATTTACATCCTCAGAAGTTGAAAAATATCGACATAATATATGTCAGAGAAATAGAAAGTAAAATGGACTCCATTGCTATTCTTGGTTTTGAAAGTGGAAAAATTCAAAAGCCAACAAAGTGGAATACCTTCAGGTTATAATTAATAGGAAAATGAGACTGCAGTCCTACAACTGCATGCATTGTCTCCTAGAACCTACACACTGAATATAACTCACTTTAGTAGAGTGAGTTCAAATTTTTCTTCTAGAGCTGGAAGTTTGGCCTATGTCTATAACGCATGAAGACCTGGGTTTGATTTCTTGGTACCACATACATAGAAAAAGCTGGAAGTGGTGCTATGGCTCAACTGGTAGACCACTAGCCTTGAATAAGATCAAGGGAAGCACTAAGGCCCTGTGGTTAAGCCCCAGGATATCAAAAAAAAAAAAAACAAAACATGCCTTCTAGCCTATACAATTAAAACGTAATAGCCAGGCATCAGTGGCTCACACCTATAACCCTAGCTATGAGGAGGATGAGATCTGAGGATCTCAGTTAAAATCTAGCCTGGGCACAAAAGTCTATGAGACTCTTATCTCCAATTAACCACCAGAAAACCAGAAGTGGCACTATGGCTCAAGTGGTAGAGCACCAGCCCTGAGCTGAAGAGTTCAGAGACAGCATCCAGACCCAGAGTTCAAGCCTCATGACTGACAAGACAAAATAATAATAATAAATAATAATAATAATAAATCTGTACTGTTTTAAGCCATGAAATAACTAGCAATTTGTTACAGCATCAATATAAAACTGATACATAATTTCTATCCTAATATATTTTTCTTCCTTAGAAGACAAAAAGTAAAAAGACTGTCTGGAATAAGAATACTTAATAGATATTTTTAATGGTCATCTAAGTGTTTCTACTACCTAAAATATCTTTATGCAAAATACCTTAAAAAATAATTCTTCAATATAAGTAAAAGACAAATTTTATGAAACAAAATGAGAAACAAATGTTCTCTTTTTAGAAAATTAAGATGACAATTGCTTTGATGTTACACTCTGAAATCTACAATAAATTTGTTATGTTGCTTTCTTCAAAGACTCCAAATTTCTTTCTTCTATATACACACAGTAGTTTCATTTCAGTAGCAGTATATTACATGTGTGTAAGAACAATGTTATCTTGGCTGGAACAGCAATTTCAGTTATGACACTACATTAAAGTAGGTAATAATTCTCTAGTTATTAATCTACTAATACATTGAATATAGTAATTAAAATTATGTTGATTATATTTTCACTGGAAAGTAGTGATACTATAGTTCTTGAGATGGTGAACTAAATATATAGATTCAGACATAAAACAATGAAGTCAATTAATGGTCTTCCTCCACTTCAAGAGAAACTGCTTAAGTAAATGAGCGTAACTAAAATGTATAACGTTCTAAAATTCCTATAAAAGCATAACATAGGCTAATAGGTAAAGCAACAGCAAAAGCAAATGTAGTCTATCACAATGCAAGAGAGAACATTTGACAAATTTAAAAGGTAAAGTATTTTGGTAGCTTAAGTCATATCAATATGAACTGGATGGTTCTCAATTTTGATACAAAATTCAAAATCCTTACATTTTGTATAGAGAGCAAGTACCTATCCTTCAATTTGTAATATATCAATTCAAGAAATACAGTGATAAAGCCATTAGGAGTTGGAGAAACACTACTTAATTTGCTCAATCTGCTTTGTTCTCCAATTCCTGACTACAAAAGAAAAATAACTATAGATTGAACCATCTCTCTCTAAGGCAGTGATTCCCTCTGCTTAGGATATTCTCCTCTTCCGTAGTCATTGCCCCAGAAATACATCTCATGGCAACTTTTCTACTTAACTTCCTCTGCTATATCCCATCTTGCAGGGTAGGGTAAAATGCACACCTCAGTACTCCTCTGGACAAGGCTGAATTTTATCACTGAACACGCTATTTCAGTATCAATTACCTTTTACTACACAATTAGTGCCAGAATACAGTGGTTTCAGTGCTCTAAACTTTTTCTTATTATATAAAGAAGACTGTCCGGAACATTAACATATTTTAACACGGGACAAGAATTCTCTCCATCCACACATTCTACATCTTTTTAGGAAGATAAGTGTTCCCAATTTGTATAAATCTTCCTAATTGCTGAATCAAAGAAGGCATCAAGAATTCATTCATTGCCTTCCAGATTGCATAGGATTAAAATCTGCACTTAGAAGAAATTTAAATTATGAAAAAGGTACTTTTATCAGAATCTTATCTGCACTCATAAGGGAAACTGTTCAAAGATAAAAATAAAAGTCTTTGAAAATCCATTATTCTCTAAATATTTATCTTCATTCTAACAAGAAACACAGGAATTACCAGTTTCCAATTTAGGGTATAAGGAGCATTAAAGTAATTACTCCAGACCTCAAAAACAGTAAAACCTGAACAAACTAAAAGTCAACAAAACTTCTTGAAGATCCACAGGAGATTTGAGAACATATGACATACATTCATCCCTGGAAATTGGAGAAACAAGCAATTAGATACCGACAAATCAGTTCACTGGGTGCAAAAGCCCAGGAGCAAAAGCTTTCAGCCATGGTACTACTAGGAAAGAACACTAAATTGATGGATTCATCCATTTAAAGAATACTGTAAGACTTAAAAGGTATTGGGCGGGGAGTGTAGCCTAGTGGTAGAGTGCTCGCCTTGCATGAATGGGTTCAATTCCTCAGTACCACATACACAGAAAAATCCAATAGTAGCACTGTGGCTCAGGTGGAAGAGTGCTAGCCTTGAGCAAAAAGTGTCCACGGACAGTGCTCAGGCACTGAGTTCAAACTCCAGGACTGGAAAAAAATTAAAAATTAAAAATAATAAATAAATAAAAGGTATTGACCTCAAAATTGGTGTGTCAAACTTTGTGACTTTTCTTTCTAGAAGTTTCTCACTGTTTAAAAAAAAAAAAAGATAAAAGACAGGAATAACAACTTGAAATCATTCCTAGCTCCGTTTCCATCAATAAGGCCTTATCTCAAGGCAAAGCCTTATCTCAAGGCACTGTAGTATGTTGTATATGCCAATCTGTACAGAAGTGAAATGCTTAATTCAAGCTCACTGAAAGAGAGACAACACACAAGACAAGCATGGGAACACAAGAAAAAATTAGAAAACTGAAAGGAAGAAATGTTGGCTTCACACAACCCAACTACAGCAAATAGTAACAATACTTAACTGCTGGTTACATAAACATAAAACCTCATACAACAGACCAATATATCTGATATCCCACCAAATGTTCAACAAAAAATTATCAGGCATGTTAAAAGGAAAAACACAAACATGAAAACAACAACAAAGTGATCAAATCTAAATAAAGTATCAGAGCCAAAAATAAATGTGGCAGAGATAGTGGAATTATCAAGCTGAGAACTTTAAAGAACTATAATTACTATGCTAATTGATTAATTGGAAAAATTGACAACATATAAAAAATATAGATAAGTAGAAACATGAAAACTAACCAATAATAAACAAAATGAAATAGATCAAAAGCATTCACTGTATTAAACAGAAGAAATGTCTCTGATAAGTTCAGAAGAAAGGTCCAAGGCCAAGGCAAGAATTACTGAGCTTTAAGATAAATCAATAGAAATTTCTAAAATTTGGGCCAGGAGTTTGGCCTAGTCATAGAGTGCTTGCCTAGAAAACATGAAGACCCAGGTTCAATTCCTCCATACCACACACATAAAAAAATGCTCAGAAATGGCGCCTTGGCTCAAGTGGTAGAGCTCTAGTCTTGAGAAAGTACTAGGATAGTTCTCAGGCCCTGAGTTCAAGATCCATGACTGGCAAAAAAAAAAAAATTCTAAAATTTAAATTAGAAAAAAAAGATTTTCAGAGGTTTATCTAGTATGATTGTTGTTTATCTTGTGTGATTGTTATTCTTAATGTACTATGTTATTTCGCATCTCATTTTTTGCCCTTATGGTTAATATCATGTTGTTTTTGTATCTGACTGTGTTACCTGGTATATTGTATATACATTTATTTGAAATAGGAAAGGGAAGGGGGGAAAGCAGGATGATTGGGAGGGTGGGGGGAGGTTAATGGGGACAAAAACATGAGAAGGGATATCAATGTGTGAGAAGTAATGCACCCACAACCTGACAAATGTAACTGTAACCCCTCTATACATTATCTCAACAATAACACATACACACACACAAACACACACACACACACACACACACACACACGAAACTCAAAGAGAGAAAAAAAAACAAGAGCAAGAAGAGACTTTCAGAATTGTGAAACAGTTGCAAAAAAGTGCAACTTTCACCTATTAATAAAAGAAGAAAGGAAAATAACAAAGTAATTATTTGAAGTAATAATGGCTAAGATTTTTCCAAAATTATTGACAGATACAAAAGGATACATCCAGGAAATATAGAAATCACCAAACAGGATAAAACTAAGCAATTGTAACTAGCCATATCACAGACAACTGTAGAAAATCAAAGACAAGGAAAATCTTGAAAGAAGTCACAATTAAGGATATGTGAAAGAAACCTTTACTGCAAAGGAATCTGGATAAGAATTACATTAAAAGCCTCATAGAAACTATGCAAATGAAAGGTACAGTATTCAGTGTAGAAAAGGAAAAGCACTCTAAAATATGAGAAAAACAACTACTTATGAAGAATGTTATACCTAAAAAAATTATCTGGCAGAATGCTGGGAATGTGGCTAAGTGGTAGAGTGCTTTCCTAGCGTGCATGAAGCCCTGGGTTTGATTCCTCAGTAACACATAAACAGGAAAAGGTGGAAGTGGCACTGTGGTGTAAGAGAGTGCTAGCCCTGAGCAAAAAGCAGTTAGGGGGTGGGGAGTAGAGTGCTTGCCTAACATGCACAAAGACCAGAGTTCAATTCCTCAGTATCACATACATAGAAAAGCCAGAACTGGTGCTGTGGCCCAAATGGGAGAGCACTAACCTTGAGGAAGGCCCAAGGACAGTGCTCAGGCCCTGAGTTCAGTCCCCAGGTAGGGCCAAAAAAAAAAAAAAAGTTTAGAGAAAGTGCCTAGGCCCTGAGTTCAAGACCCATGACTGTCAAAAAAAAAGAAAAACGAAAAAAATATCTGGCAAACCCCCAGTATTGGGGCTAGAACTCAAGACCTGCGCTCTGTCCCTTAGCTTAGCTTTTTTGCTTAAGGCTGATGCTTTACCACTTGAACTACAGCTCTATTTCTGTCTTTTTTGTGTGTTTAAATAATGAAAATCTTACAGCCTCCTGGGTAGCTAGGATTACAGGCAGAAACCACCAGCACTTTGCTGAAAAATATTGTCTTTACACAAACTGAGAAAAAAAATTGCCAGTACACAGGTCAAAACTTTCTTAGTAAAGGCCCAGAAACACAACAAGTTAAAGAAAGTTGGACAAATGGGACTGCATTATACTGTACAGCTTCTGAATAGTAAAGGACCTAGCTGGCAAGTTAAATAGCCCACAGAGTAGGCTAGTTTTCAATCTTACCAGTCAAATCTCAGCCCCCTGAGAAGCTAGGATTACAGACATGAGCCACCAGTACCCAGATATCAATGTATTATTATTATATTATTATTATTATCATTGTTATTTTCTTCTTACTAAATGTACTGTTAATTTATTGTCCCAAATCTGATCCCAGTGACCTACCTCTTGGTCTAAAAGCTGTCACTCTCTTTTAAATAGCTATAATACCCCATTTAATTATATTAACACATGAAAAAAAGTATATACCTATACAAATTTATTGAATCCTATTAAAATAAGATAAACAAAACTACTATTTGGAGACTTAGAATACCCTTCCTTCTTCAACTCCTTTTTATCCATACTCTGTAATGCATCTGAACTCTCCTAGGAGGAAAGGAAAGGGGGAGGGGGGGAATAAGATAAAGGAAAAGGAGACCAAGGAAGGGAGAGATGGGGGGGAGGAAAGCGAGAAACAAAATTTCTCAATAATTAAGGTGTAATATTCAATAATGTCCATTTGGTTAAACCAAAGGGTCTCATCTAGCATCTTTAAAGAGACTATGCTAGGAATGGCAATGAATTATCCAATTAGAATGGAAGCTCATTTACCCTGGATACATATCCTTTTAAGTCAGAACTTCATCTCAAATTTCACAAAAATTATACTCAGCTCATTCCTGGTTTCCCCTTAAACCTTTTATACTTTATTCTTGGTGGATGAATTTAAAACCTTTATAAAAAATCTTTTGGTCCTTCACCTCGCCCTCCAGCCATGGCAGCTGCAGCTGGACCTTGAGCGAGCCGGGCGGCCTCAGCTGCAAGCCAAGTGACGAAGGTGGAGCCCTCAGGAGACCACCAGATCACCTCTTCCCGCGGCTTTACCATGGCGACCTGCGTACAGCCCTGGGTACAGCCCTGCCGTGCAGCCAATGTGTATCCCTCCATCATATGCTGACCTTGGCAAAGCTGCCAGAGATATTTTCAACAAAGGATTTGGCTTTGGATTGGTGAAACTGGATGTGAAAACAAAGTCATGCAGTGGTGTGGAATTCTCAACATCTGGTTCATCTAATACAGGCACTGGTAAAGTTACCGGGACTTTGGAGACCAAATATAAGTGATGTGAATATGGTCTTTCACAGAAAAATGGAACACTGATAACACTTTGGGAAAAGAAATCGCCATTGAAGACCAGATTTGTCAAGGTTTGAAACTGACATTTGATACTACCTTGTCACCAAATACTGGAAAGAAAAGTGGTAAAATCAAGTCCTCTTACAAGAGGGAATGTATAAATCTTGGTTGTGATGTTGACTTTGATTTTGCTGGACTTGCAATCCACGGTTCAGCTGTCTTTGGCTATGAAGGCTGGCTTGCTGGGTACTAAATGACCTTTGACAGCGCCAAATCAAAGCTGACAAGGAATAATTTTGCAGTGGGCTACAGGACTGGGGACTTCCAGCTACACACTAATGTGCAACGATGGAACAGAATTTGGAGGATCAATTTATCAAAAAGTATGTGAAGATCTTGATACTTCAGGAAACCTTGCTTGTACATCAGGTACCAACTGCACTCATTTTGGCATTGCAGCTAAATATCAGTTGGATCCCACTGCTTCCATTTCTGCAAAGGTTAACAACTCTAGTTTAATTGGAGTGGGCTATACTCAGACTCTGAGGCCTGGTGTGAAGCTCACACTGTCTGCTCTGGTAGATGGGAAGAGCATTAATGCTGGAGGCCATAAACTTGGGCTTCCCCTGGAATTGGAGGCTTAATCCAGCTGAAAGAAACCTCTGGAAATAATATCAGAAGATTTGGCCTTAATATATTTCCATTGTGACCAGCAGGCATTTTTCTTCCCCAAGAAGGTGCTCAAAACAAAGGATAATCTAAACAAAAGCTGTATTTTAAATATTAGACAGTTACTTGTTAGCTGGTTTCTAGTTCAATTGGTTATCTAGTTACCAATGCTGCAGTCGTGCAGTCATCTATACATTATTTAAATGTATTTAACTGTTAAATGTGCTACCCACCAATAATGAAATAGACCTTTATGAAAACTGAAAACAAAATCTTTTGAAGTAACTGCTTTTTCATCATATATCTGGAATAAAACTCAGCTTTCCATTAGTATTCGCTAAGCTACTGTTCTATATGTCAACTGTCCTTCATTTAGATTAGTTTTGCATCAGCTGTTTTTACCTTTTGCTTTTAAGTTTCCCACAGACGAGATTATATCCTCCTTTACCTTTTCTTTACAATTATTATCCAAGCTCTGAATTTGTAAATGTATCCAAATAACTACTCGCATTTCGCCCCACTAAATCACTGGCACTTTAATGTTAAACACTGAAGTCTCTCCACATATCCAAACATAATCCATCTGTACAGGGCCACAGGTATTCCTCGTCCACTGTGTTCATCATTCCCCAAAATAACATTATGACCGCCTTGTCTTACAAGCCAGATCTTGACGTTTCCTTGTTCATATCCGCCTATAGTCAATCACTACCCTTCCATTTAACACAGTCGTTTGGTATTTGTGGGGGGTACTGACTGCATATCGAAATTAGAAGACACTCCACTCCCATATAAAATGGCATGTGGAAGCCAGGCGTGGTGCCTCATGCCTATAATCCTAGCTACTCAGGAAGCTGAGATCTGAGGATCAAGGTTCAAAGCCAGACCCAGCAAAAAAGGACCTGAGACTCTTATCTCCGACTAACTTCTAGAAAAAAAAGGAGGAAGTAGGCTTGGCTCAAGGGTAGGGCAGAATCCTTGAGCTGAAGAGCTCAGGGACAATGCCCAGGCCCAGGGGGAGGGCAGTAAGTAGCCTTGAGCTAAATAGCCTAGGGGCAGTGCCCAGGCTGAGATCAAGCCCCATGACCCACCAAAAAAAAAAAAAAACAAAAACAAAAAAAGCATATGGCCCACTTATAAAATGCATATGACAAATATACTCTTTTATATAAAAGTTTATATTACCTTTAGATTACTTAACATGAAATGCAACATAAATACTATGTAAATGTTGTTATGCTGTATTGTTTATGAAATAATGACAAGAAAAACAAGTCTGTTCATGTTAGATACAGATGCAATTATTTTCCAAATATGTTTGATCTGTATTTGGGTAAATTTTTAGATGCAGAATCCACAGATACCTAGGACAAAGGGATAACTGTGCTGAAATACTTTTGTGTATCTCTATTTATACTGTCACCTCTAATCTTATCAATATCTCTTCCTTCTGCTCCTTTGGTAGCTTTCAGTTATATTTCAAAGGTATATATGTCCTGCATATACAATTTGAAAATGAATCACTTCTTTTCAAATGCAAATGTAAGTGGGTAAAGAACTGTGCTAGACAGAGTGAGATTGATTAGAATATGTTGTACAGATAATGTGGACATGTAACAGAGAAATCCTTTCCTTATATAACTACAGTAAAAATGAAGAGAAAAAATCAAATGTAGTACCTCTTAACCACCTTAGGAAAAATTACCGAAATCCTACATTGTAAAAAGCTCTATAAGATCTGGCCCCAGCATAAAGTTTAATTAAATATCATGTTCCTCATCTTCTGTATTGTGGCCACATTGGCTTTCTTTTAAATTGTAGATATATCAGCATCTTTTCATTTCATAGCCTTTGCAAATGACATTGTCTGCTCTAAATGTTTCTCTCATTCTTTGCTTATTCAGCTTTAACATCTTTCTTGGCTGATCTGCCCCCTCCCCCAATCTATTCTTTATGATATAGCGATGACTCTTATATTCCTCCTATTAGATATTCAGATCATTAGTATTGTTTTCCAAAATTTGTCTTTGATACTAGGCTTTAAGCTTTTGAGCAGAAACATCTAATTGTCTTGAGTCAAAGATGTAGGGTGCAGTTTATGTAAACACAGTTATAATTTGGTGAATAAATAGTTCATAACTTATACATTACATGAAATAAGTCAGATCTAGAAGAAAAGTATCATACTTTCTGTTTCAATTTTTTAAAAACTCAAATGGGATGTAAAAAAGATTTCTGGAGAGTAGAAGTGTAAGAGGAGAAAGATGTTGGAGAATAGGCACTCAAGTACAGACAGAAGTGCTAGTATACCACACTACAATAGGGTGACTACAACTCATAGTAATTTACTGTATGATATATGCTTTATCAAGAAAAGAGGATCACGGTAGCGTCAAACACAAAATAAGGATGAGAAAAATGGTGATTATCATTACTGCATCAGTACATACTAGATACATGTAAGAAAAGATTCCACAGTCCATAGGTATGTATTATTATTATATTTTTACTGTTTCAGAAGATGAAAATGGTAAGTGCTCTCATCTGATCATTACACACCCATACAAATATACTGAATTATCTTAAAATAATAAAATTAGATGTAAAACTAAAAAAAGAATCCTTGTTCTAACTGCTTGACCCAACCTTCCACAGTATTCTTTACCCTGGCCACAAAGCAAAAAATATCTTATGGACCATTTTTTTCTGTGAGATATACTATAAAATGATAAATGATTTTTTCATGGCTATAGGACTTATATGATCATAGTTTTAATTGGGTTTACTCTTTTATAACTATTGCCATTGAGAAAAATAGACATTCTTTTCCTACAATCTACCCATAAATATAGTATAAGCAACAAAAATATGAGTACATGTGCCTGGGCATAGCTCAAGTAGTGGAGTACCTGCCTAAAGCATAAGGGACCTGAGTTCAAATCACTAACCGCCCACCCCAACATGCACACATGCACGCATGGAAGGACGGATGGACACAGACACAGACACAGACACACACACACACACAAATTAAAACAATAACTGCAGTAAGACTGTAGCTCATAGCCATAGTACAATGACTAACATTTGAATTCCGCCCCTCCCTTTTTTGGTGAATCATGGGGCTTGAACTCAGAGTGGGTGCTGTCTCTGAGCAGTTCACCTCAAGGCTATTGCCCTATCCTTGAACCGTTTTTGTTTTCTAGCCTTCTAATTTTCTAGAGGTTAACTGGAGATAAGGGTCTCAGGTCCTTCTGTGCCAGGGCTGGCTTTGAACCTTGATTCTAAGATCTCAGCCTCCTGAGGAGCTAGGATTACATGTGTGAGTCACTGCCCAGCTGAATTTCCTTTCTTATGATAAACAAGACGCCTCTATAATATGAATTAAACTATTTCAGACAGAGAAAATAAGTGGTAATAATCTCTGAAAATTGAGAGAAGGAAACAAAAGTGAGGCTCAGGCTGAGTTCAAGCCCCATAAATGACACATACACACAAAAAACCTACATGAGGCTAGACAAGGAAAAATCTGAGTTAAAAAATTAAAATTAAACATTTCTTGAGCTCATATAGATAGAGCTAGGAGATATTCAAGTTCCAACTCATATAGGCCTCATTGAATAATCAAGGGTATTATTAAATACTGATCAGAGAAATACCAGAAAAGTTACATTATGCCTAGACTAACAATTAGTCTAAAATGATCTTAACAGATCATAGAAACAAATCCCAAATGATTGAGTTTCTCTACAAATATGGTAATTTGTGTTGAAATGAAATCCAACAATTAATTAATTTTTGCTAGTCCTGGGCCTTGAACTCTTGAGTCTGGAACACTGTCCCTAAGCTCCTTTTATACAAGGGTACTACTGTACCAGTTGAGCTACAGTGCTACTTCTGTGTTTTTCTGTGATTAATTGGAGGTAAAAGTCTTAGGGATTCTCTTGCCTGGGCTGGCTTTGAACTGTAATCCTCAGATTTCAGCCTCCTGAATAGCTAAGATTACAAGAATGAGCACCAGTGCCCAGCTTTCACCAACATTTTAAAAAAGGAGACATCAGGGCCGGGAGTTTGGCCTAGTGGTTAAAGTGCTTGCCTAGCATGCACGAAGACCTGGGTTCGATTCCTTGGTACCACATACATAGAAAAAAACTGGAAGTGGTGTTGAGGCTCAAGTGGTAGAGCTCTAGCCTTGAGAAAGTCCAAGGACAGTGCTCAGGCCCTGAGCTCAAGCCCAGGACTGGCAAAAAAAAAAAAAAAAAAGGAGACATTGTATCTATTGCAAATATAAGCCACTGTCTCCTGACTTTAAATAGTAATTTTATCATTCTGATATGAAAATCATTATAATAAGATTCAGAGATATAAACCTTTTATCTGAGTATGATTCAGAAAGAGAGCATAAATTGTTCATTTGAATTCAAGTCATTTTTAAAAGATTTCATTCCAGAAAACATCTAACAGGAAAAAAATACTGTTAATATTTCTAAAACCCATATAAAAACAAAAACACCTCTCCAATGATTTCCAGACAATTTTAAACAGTAATCTCCAAAGACTAATATTTTAATAAAAACATGCTAAGGATATTACTTGTCAATAAAAGAAAAGACACTGTGAAAAACTGTACCTCCTATTTAAAACCTTTATACTTTGACTCAAAGTAAACAAAAAAAAAAACTTACCTTAAATATACAAGTAACATAAGTGACATCTAAAAGATGCCTTCTTATTTGAAATATTTTCCTTTGGAGAGCCTCATCAGCTGGTACCACGTGTCCAAAGAAACAGCTGCTTTTTAAAGTTCCCTAACTCAGCACGTTCCCAACTGTCAGCTCTAACTCTATGCAATCCCCATAGTACAGAATATTTTAAGTGAAATGGCTCATTAAGTTGAATCTATGGGGTCCACTTTCTTCAGTGAACTGAAATTAAGCCCACAGATTTGCTAGCTCACAACAGAACTCCTTTGCATTATAGACTCAGAATAAAACATTTTTACCATTTACTATGCAATTTTATACACTACAAATGCACTCACATAAAAGATGATTTCAGAAACATATCTTCAAAACTCATGAATTACAGAGCTATCTTCATAAAATAACTTTAAAATGAAGAATTTGCTTTGCAATGTAAATAAATGGCTTACAACTTTTTAAGACAATAAAACTGAACAATAAAACTCAAAATTAAACGTATCATTGGCTCTTAAAGTTTTTTTTCTTGTAACAACTACAAAAAAGATAGGTCTGACCACACAGACCTGTAAAAATCAGAGATAATAAGTATAAAAGTTACAAAACTGTACCAGGTGCTGGTGGCTCATACCTGTAATCCTAGCTTCTCAGGAGGTGGAGATTTGACTAGTAAGATTAAAAACCAGCCCAGGCAAGAGATTCATGAGATTCTTTTCTCATCTCCAATTAACAAAAAGTCAGAAGTTAGACTCTTATCTCCAATTAATTAGAAAACTCGAACAGGAGATACATCTCAAGCTCAAGCGCTTCAGCACCAACTGTGAGTTAAAGCTGAGCAAGAAGCATGAGGACCTGATTTCCAGCCCCAGTACTGGCAGAACAACAAAACAAACCAAACTCATATATTAATGCTCTTTATATATTATAATTTATAAATTATAAGTAAACAAATTTTATAGTTTGGTCGCAAACCACCAAAACATGAAGGATTTGCTGAAAGTAGAATAAAATTATAGAATTACTATATTAGATATGTAGTAATTTGGAGCAGAATTCACAGATGCTACAGCCTTTGTCCATCCTCCTCAATACTTTTCTTCAAATATAGTGCAGAAGATAATGAAGTATGTGGAACACAAATCTCTTTTCAGTCACACTTAGAACACATTATATTTGCCAAGACTGTCAGCCCAAATCACTTGTGAATTCTTTACCAGCTACAATTAATTTGGGGGATGTGAACATTTTGATTTTATAATATTCATACGCCAACACAGACCCATGTACATATACATATATCCAAATCATATGAAGATACACTCACAGGCAGATATATTCACTTTTTACATATTAAGTACATTTCTTTACAAAAGTTAAATTTTTCTATGAAGATTAACAATGGGTCTCTTAAATCAAGTAATGAATATGCTCAACTAAAACTTACAGAAAGTATATAGATTATAACTCCAAGTTTGGGTGAGAATGCAGCTAGAAGGTTCTGCTGGTCCAAAATCTGTAGGACTGTTAGGAGCATTAATACATCCCAGGTAAATCCTGACTCTTTCACAAATCCAGATTTTCAGACCAGTCTCTCCAATACTTCAAATAAATAGCCTTCATTAGGCCATCTAGCTAATCTGCTCTTCAAACAATGACTTCCAATGCTATATCTTACTCTGACTTGTAAAAGTAACTGCTTTCATAAAACTATACATTCTCAATCATTAAACTTTATATCCAAACACAGGATGCCTTAAAAATGTTACCTATTTAAAACAGCATACATTTATTATTTTCTAAGATGCATAAATGATCTATGAGATATTTAGTATTATCTTGTTTGAAAGAAAACTAAAAATAATTCTCAACCTTGTACCTATGTCTTCTACTCTCATCATAGCAATGTATACAATATTACTCAATGTGAAACCTAATTCTATTTGCCAGGTAAAGTGGCTCAACTGACAAATACTTATTGAGAAGCTTGGATATATTGCTACTGATCCAAGCACTAGCACTATACAGAGGAAAAGTAGACAGGTATCTGCTCTTGTGACACAGATAATTAAAGGTAAACAACTGAAACAGGGACTACATAATCCCTGATTAAACCCTTCATCTAAAGTTTCTGAATACCAGCTGAAACTGCCAGCTGCTTTTACTTCCTAGTTGTTAAAATGTTTTTTTCTTTAAATTTTCCACGAAATTATCATCACAAAACGTGTTATCCTGAGATTTCAAGGAATGTCTAGCTCAGCCAAACTCACTCTTTTTAAAAAAAAATATCTCACTTGTACACTGACTGTGCCCTTAGATGATTGTAACACCAGCATTTATCACTAAGACAACCGTTCTAGGAAGTGAATGGGAGAATACAGATGAAGAATCATATTTCCTAAGCAACCTGGTGTAGATTCAATTATTCTTATTTAATATCACATTTCAAAGCCCTGGGCAAGGTTAGAATACATATACAATATTTTTATGCAACATACTCTACATCAAAATTCACACTTAACCTTATTTCAGAAACAAAAGCTTTAAACATTTTCACAAACTAGTCATCTGTCCTTCAAGCCACATCTGCTCTAACTCTAGGAAAAAGTTACCAAAAAAGGAACTAAAATTTCCTTGAAATTTATGAATTCCTGATTCAGGGTGTGATGACTTCATGTAATCAGTTACCCTCCTCCTCAAATGATACCATACGTAATAATAAAAAAACACAATTTTTTGCATTTTATAGCATTTTGAAATCAACTTCTACTCAATAACATACTAGTTGTATTAGGACACACAATTCAACTTTTGTTAAGTTATACTATTCAACTTTTTAAGCATTTTAAACTGACCTCTAAATATCTAGTTAAAATAAATTTCCATAGTAATTAGACTCCTATTGTTAGGATAAAATTTTCCCAATGTATAAAGAAAACTCCCAAATAGTGTCCATGTTTGTATACACAAATGCACATACATATACACATATGCAGATATGTGAGGATACATGAGTGAAATCCCAAAGGACTCAGCTAAACAAACAACTTGTGTGGGCACTCCTATAAAAATCGGGGGTGGGGGGGAGAGAATGGCAAAGTCATGAAGAGGAATAAAATAAAGAGAGTAATGAGAAGGCCCATCTGCCTCTGACATAATAGCCAAACATAATTTTTTTAGGATCTTTTTCCTTTAATTTAACAAAATGTTCTTCAAACCTAGAGAGTATTGAAGTTGGGATCACGGATGGAGTGAGGATGTCAACTAGCATACACTTTGGAAATCAAATACCATATATCTTTCTTTGCTAATGCTAGATTTTAACCTAATTTCTACATCTCTTATTTTTTGTTAGAATGAAAGAAGCAAACGAAAAGATGTACAAACTTGTATCTGTCCTTCCTTTGGCTCATACAAGATATATTTGCAAAATATTTTTATGCAGAAATCTACAAATAGTGAAATGACATTTCATGCAAAATATATTTTGCATTTAAATATCTACCTGAATAAAGAATTTTTTTTCAGAGCACAGAAAGATGATAAAGATTTAGTACAAAAGGACATTGGCTCAGAACAACATACCAGATGAACATAAAAGGTTAATTTTAATAATCAAATTCATAATTCATCTAATCTAGAAAATGCCAAGGGTAGTTTGAAGAGATACTCCATTTAACATGAACTAATGCACCAACTGTCAGTAAGAGTGAGGATGACTAAATGATTTTGAAATACAATATGCCTGTGTTTAATGATATCAATAGACACATAGGAAATTCACAATAGATTAGTTTCCCAGTTATGATACATGTAAAACCATTACTAGGCTATAATTCTCAATCTACTTTAGAACTGACTACGATAAAGGAGAACAACAGCATAAAACATATTACTTATTTTTTTAAACAGGTACCCTTTACTGAAAATACAATTTTAATAAAGTTATGCATTTGTTTCTGGCACAGAAAAACAACTTTAAGCATTATTCATATTATTTCTCTCCCCTAAAGTTAACATACTTTAATGCCATATGGGTACAAATTTACTTCTGTTCATTTAAACTTGTAATTAAACTTTATAACATAGAAAACTGCTAAAGTAAAATAATCTCATTCCACTGAACAGCATTTTTTTTTTCTAAAATAACATGGGTGATGTGCCAAATGGCTGGGGTGGTAGCTCATTATACCTTCAGAGAGAATCCAAGTTTAAGGCTTATCTTGAGTTCTCAAACTCAGCAGCAAAACCTTGGAGTATTATCAAAGGTTAGGAAGGGGAGATGATCAAATGGCTGTACTGAATCTATTCTAGAAGTTATTAGTTGTCTATAATCTAATTAGTAATGCACTTCTCTAATGTATTGAACAATTCATTTTATAAAAAGTTCTCAAATTGTAACAGGAAAAACCCAAACAATCTCATTAGAAAGTAAGAAATATACAGATATCAAATAAGCACATGAAAATACAAATGAAAATTACAATGAAATACCATTACTCATCTATCAGAATATCTAAAAAAAAAAACTAATGACTACACTAAAGCAAAAGGAAATGATTTCTACATTGCTTTTGGGAATTTATAGTCAATTTAGAAACTATGTGTCAGTTTCTTTAAAAACTGAAAGTCCTGTCTGGTATTGCACACCTGTAATTTCAATACTTGGAAGGTTATGACAAGAGAATGAGTAGTGTGGGGTTATCCAGTGCTACAAAGTGAGACCTTATCTATAGAAAACAAAAACATAACAGACAAAATTCATTACTATGCATCCCAGTGATTACATTCCTGGGCTTTAATTCCAGAAAGATTAATATTTCTCCTGCTATAACACAGACACAAATTATTATAGCAACCTTATTAAAATAGTCTGAAACTAAAAATCACTTAGATTTCCACCAACAGGTGGTGAACAGTTAAGCTGTAACATTTATTTATACATAGTATACAATAATGCTCAGCAGTTAAAAGGAAAACTATACAACTAATCTATACTAAGGAAAAGAATAGGCCATGTAACAATGGCTAATGTCTGCAATCCTAGCTACTCAGGAGTCTGAGCTCTATAAATCACAGTTCTAAGCAAGTCTGGGCAGAAAAGTCCATGAGACTCTCATTGCCAGCTATCCAGCAAAGAGCTGGAAGCAGAGCTATGGCTTATTGCTAGGCTAGCCTTAAGCAAAAATGCTCAAGGAGTGAGCCCATGCCTGAGTTTAAGCTCAAGTGACAGAACATTTCCCTTGAGCAAAAGTGCTTCAGGACAGAGTCCAGGCCCTGAATTCAAGCCCCAGGACTTGATACATATATACTAGCAAATTATCTGTCAAAGACAAGAATTAAGGAGAAAAGAAAGGATGGAGGGGAAAAGGGAAGAAAAAAGAGGAGGAAACAGAGAAAGTGGAGAGAAGGAGAAAAGACAAAAAGTCTGAATTACTTTTTCCTCCCAATACCAATGTCCTCATTTTTCAATATCTCTATCATACAGAGCCATACAAGTCAAGAAAGAAGAAAGGAAAAAGATTTTGTGCATATCCAAATATTCCATGCGTGGAAAAATCATATATTAACTAAGAAAGATTAAATACAATAGCACTACCTGCAATAAAATTTTAATATTTATATGACAGATTATTGTAAGAAATTTATACTGTAAATTAGATGAATCTATTTTAACCAACTCTAAAGAAGGACCTGAGATTTCATCTACTTGCAAGCTAAGCAGTTACTGTGTTATAGTTTCAAACATGTTGGCAGAAGCCCTGAGACACATGAGATGGCACCACAAGCTATGGGAGCACATATATGTCAGCTCTCCACTATGCTGATGCCAAGGAGCAACATAGTGAGCAAAATAAAACCAAACAGGTAAAGTTCGGTTACAGGCAAAATTGAAATCTTTCTTTTTTGCAATCGAAGTACATAAAAAAAAGGATTAATGTGTTTTCACACCACACCTAGCATCCAGTATTTATGTTCACTACTAGTTTTAAGTCTGCAGAATATAAAAGGAAGAAATTTTTGTATCAGATTTTATTCTCTAGAGAGGTTGTGAATGCATTTTAGACAACAAAATAACAGCACCTAACTTTATAACTCTGGGACATCCACTAAAAGAAGGGTTAGGAAAAAATATAAATAGCTGGGAGTAAGCAAGATTAAAATTTCTAAGAACATTAGCCAAGAGCAAGGCAATATAGCTTACACAAGCTCACAAGTGGTCAAAACAGTTGACTGGTATCTTTCAGACTTTAATATACTACTAACCATCTGGAAATAGTATAAATGCAGTCTCAGATACACTAGATTTAAGGTGATGTTAGAGAGTGGGTGGTGAAGATAAATTAACAAATTATTTTCAAAATTACAAACTTTCAAATTTAAAATTGCTTTGAGTTGACACATTTCAAAAACACTTTTTTTTATATATAGATGTACTGACATTTGAACTGAGGGGTTTTGCTAGACAGGTGCTCTACCATACCACTTATGCCATTCCTTCAGCCCAGCAGACTTTCCCTGAAGGTCAAAGTCAAATCACTGTTTGCCCAAAGTGTTATACTCTGAAATGGTTCAAGAGATGAAATTTAACTAAATTAACAAAAGTTAAATTAGTCATATATACTGCTGTCAATTTGTCTCCAGTAACAATTAGAAATTTCATTCTCAAGTAACAACCATAAGCAAATTCTTATCAATATATGTTCTACATAATGTATTTATGTGCTTTTGTACCACATAAAATATTTGGAGCATATTGATACCCAAGATTATCTTAATGTAGTTCTTAATTATCTTCTGGTATATCATCTATGTATAAAGGTAGTGATGATTCCAACTTCAATTAACTAATTTAGCTCACAATGTGCTCTTCCTGCTGCTAGTATTAAGAATAAACTTAAATATATAATTCATTTCTTGGCACTTTTTAAAAGGTCTTTTAGTAACATTTTAGCAATATGTAGGTTTCTGTACAAGTTCAAAGAATAAACTCCTTTTAACAGGGTTGTGAAAATTTTCATGCTGGGAACAAACTAACTTGACTTCTGAAAAATGTCAGCATCATGTATTAATATTGTATCTTTCAAAATTATATTTTTTAAAATAAATCCTTAATGTGAACAACTATAACAGCTTAGTTTACACTGTAAGAACCTGTTCTCAATAAATAAACTGGGCTCTAGGGTAGATCACACCTAATTCTAGCTCTTTAGAAAGTTGAGATCTGGAGGACCACAGTTCAAGGCAAATCCAAGCATCTCCAAAATAACCAGCAAAAATCAGGGTAGAGTGAGGATAGTACAAAGCAGAGATGGAGGTATACAATGGATTTACAATGTACCACTGTGGTGCTAGAAGATATAGATTAGATTTAGTCACCAAAAAAGAGTGAACAAAGTAACAAAAACACACGATCCAGAACAGAGCAACAGCAAGCCTAATATGAAAGGATTATTAAAAAAAAAGAAAGAAAGAAAAAGAAAAAAGTAAAAGAAAAGAGGGCCAGAAGCATAGCCTAGTGGTAGAGTGCTCACCTAGCATGCACAAAGCCCTGGGTTCAATTCCTCAGTACCACATAGACAGAAAAAACCAAAACTGGTACTGTGGCTCAAGTGGCAGAGCACTAGCATTGAGAAAATATGTCTAAGAACATTACGCAAGCCCTGCGTTCAAGCCCCAGGACTGGCAATAAATAAATAAATAGTAAAAAGAAGCTGCAAAGGAGATGGAAAATGAATGTCAGAAGAGGCAAGAAGGAAAGCAGAAAAACACTGTAAGACAAGATAATAGTATTTTTTTTAAGTCACAAGTGGAAGTTGAATATAATCTAAGTACTTCGTGTGTGTGTGTGTGTGTGTGTATCAAAACAGACTAATAAAACCCATTAGTGTTGTTTCAAAGGAAAGTAAACAGTAGATCAGCAAGAGTATATAGGTTATATATTTGATCAACATACATTATGTGCACGAATAGAAATATTACAATAAGGTATCTTTGTTGATTATATGCACTAATAAAAAAATAAAAATATCCTAATATCACATATTGCTAAGGGACCAACAAAAGTAAAAATACACTAAGGTAGACGTCCAGTGCATATGTAAGAGCTTACTGACAAAGCCAGTAAAGAATGTGAGAGAGGATACAGTGAATGTACCATAGAAGGTGGGCCACAGCATAACTGTATAGCCAAAGCAGAACACAAGAGAAAAAGAAGCCTGCAAACTTCTTTTTAATTTCTCATTTAAATGTATCTTATGTATAATTTATGAACAATTTCTGTCAATTATGGTTGTTTGGGTACTTCTGTAGCAATTAAAAAGTAATACCAAAACATTGTATTAACAGTCAACATCTACACACCATCCCTACTTTTTATCCCTTCTTACACAGCCTTAATCATCACACTCAGATTGAAACAACTCAAAAGATTTATATATATAAAAGATGGACAGTGACATGGGTTCCACTTCTTGTATGAGTAATAGCCTATTTCCAGAAGAGATTAGATTATTAATAGATAGTAGTTTGTGCATTAAACTGGCACAAAAATATCTTAAAATAAAAAAGGAAAAAATTTTTAAAAACTAAAATAAAAAATAATGTATTTTTATTGAAATGAACTCTAGGATATGGAAACAAGAGGTTTATCTTGTTCTTAATGTACGGTTATTTCTCTTCTCTTTTTTTGCTCTTATGGTTAATCCCATGTTACTGTATCTGACTTTATTACCTGGTATACTGAGTATGCGGTTATTTGAAATAGGGAAGGGAAGGGGGGAAAACAAGATGATTGGGAGGGAGCAGGTAATGTACCTACTCCCTGACAAATGTACCTGTAACCCCTTTATACAATATCCTGACAACAAAAAATAAATAATGTATTTTGGTAACAAACAATAAATTACTTCTTTGCAGGAACCCATGTAAACTGAACCTATTCAGGCTCTGAAAAACACATTACCTTAGGTATCTACATGTAGAGGCGTAGACAGCTACTTCAGCAGGTTGGAGGCTTGTACTTACAGTCTACTGCTCCATGAATTACACAGATGGACTACTGACAAAAATGTGAATCTTAAACAGTTGCTAGGAAGTGACAGCTATCTCTCATAAAACTCAAAAGTGCGCTTATCAACAACAAGTACCTTGGTTGGCTACTTTAGATGAAAATTGTTCCCTCATTAAATTTGTAAACACTGGTTGTAAAAATATCCTAGGAAACTTTTTATCAGATGGTTTATTTCCTCCTCTCTACTCTTATTTATTCATAATCACTCAATTCAAATATAATTTACAAATTATTCTCAACTAACACATCTTTTTCTTGTTCTCAACTACTAAAATTCCCTACCTGATATTAGTAATAAAATTTTCTTGTTTTTAATATCAGAATTATCATTTATTTTTGTCAGTATTGGGGTTTGAACTCATGGTTTGCTCCATTTGTGTGTACTCTACTATATGAGCCATATTTCTAGACCAGCTTTTTGGTGAGTAAGCGGAGGAGTTTCACAGACTTTTCTGGTGAGGTTAACTATGAACTGTGATATTCCAGGATTAAGTGTCTTGAGTAGAGAAAATGACAGGCCTAAGCCACAAGCACTCAGCTCATTTTGCTTATCTTATTAATTCTTCTACTCTGTAACCAAACACAGGAAAGTAAAGACTCAATGACCCATCCAAATCTTAAGCTTTTAGGAATAACTTGGGTGGTAGCCACTACTAGTATCTAACAAGAAAGTAAGAATAAATAGCTATCTTTACCTATCTATAAGCTAAAAATGAAGCCCAACTGCTGGCTGGGTTGTGATTACAAATGACATAGAGTCTATACCTGGAAATACTGATAACTTCTAATCACCCAAGCTATTAGAAAAGGAACCATATTCCAACATAGGCTATTTCCAACCTGATCAAGCTGAACAGTGCTTTGGGACTCTTAGGATCAACACTCTGATATAATTATGGAAGCATACGCAAATGTCAAACAAACTGAATTTAAGACAAAGAGCCCATGAGTGTCGCTCAGAAATGGCTGTTGGCCTTAGTGTCACAACACCACATTCTTGTTGAAAGACACTAGTTTATTATGTAGGTCATTAATTAAAACTGGTCGTAGTTAAAGAAAATAATCTTAGAAACCTGAGATACCCACAGTGCTTTGGGTTACAGCAGTGCATTCAATTAAGAAAGGCACAATGAGAGACCTATGCGCTCATATATTCTGACCCATGAGCGGCAGCCAATTACTATCGTTAGACAGATGAATAATGAATGGAAAATTAGAGTATTGAAGTAATAAAAAAAATTTCTGTCTGAAAATCTATGGCAAAAACCCTCAAGTGCTGCCTACGAGTATAAGACATGGTTCTATGGAATCTTTTTTTTTTTTTTGCCAGTACTGGGCTTGAGCTCAGGGCCTGAGCACTGTCCTTGGACTTTCTCAAGGCTAGAACTCTACCACTTAAGCCTCAGCACCACTTCCAGGTTTTTCTATATTTGTGGTACCAAGGAATCGAACCCGGGTCTTCGTGCATGCTAGGCAAGCACTTTAACCACTAGGCAAAATTCCCGGCCGGTTCTATGGAATCTTGAGGACTAACTCGAGTAGGATATATTGATACATACCAAAACAATTTTCTTTCAGGAGCCAGATTGGAAATAAGAAGTAAATATCTTAATGTGCTCCCTTGAGATAGTCACTTAAGTTTATAGAAGAGTTACAGTCATGCATTAGTGGCTGCTGAGCAGCATATTCTTTATTCTCTGAGGAGAAAATGACAAGTTTGTCTATCCCAGAGAAAGATTGCCTGCTAAGCAAATTCCCTAAGGTGAAGGCTCTACACACAGCTGGCAAGTAAATAATACTGGACCCAAGACTACCATGGGTGTGGCAGAAACAAACACTCAGAACTGGGCTTTGCATACCCGGTGGCAGATTCAAATGCTCACCACACAGTAAAGATGAGTAAAAACATCCCAATTTGAAAGCCAAGATATAATTCTCACATTGTTAAAAAAAAAAAAACATACATTGTATGCTCTACAGTGTTCAACAATGTGTTATAAAAAGCACCTCAAATAGACTTACCACATTTCTTATCATCAGATTGAGATGGAACAAGAACTTGAAAGCAGAAATTTGGAGCATGTAATAGAAACAAAAGTACAATGGACTGGCTTATGGCTTGAACAAGAGTGTTCCTACAAAAATCTATATAAGGAACCAAAGACGGCATCCCTGGTTTTGTAAAGGATTAGTGGAAGATGAGGTGGAGGCAATGACTAAACAATTTATCCACACATAACCTCCACTCTTGTTCTTGATTTGATAAAATAGTCACCAAGATTAAGATTTGAACTATGGGTGCTAGAAGCAACAAACTGTAACTACATATTTAATTTTTTTTATTTTTTTATTTCAGTGTACAGAGGGGCTACATTTATATTAGCCAGATAGAGGGTACATTACTTCTCACATATTGATATCCCATTTTATGTTTTTGTCGCCATTTCTCTCCCTACCCCTCCCCTCATTTTTCCCCTCCTATTTCAAATGAACAGGTAAACATCCATATAGCATACCAGGTAATAAAGTGGGAAACAGTAACAATATGAGATTAACCAAAGGGCAACACAAGACAAGGGAGAAAAACATAATACATAAAGAGTAACATAAAGAGTAACAGTCACTAATAATTAAGCTCTTGTTTCCATGTCCTGGAGGTCCATTAATTTGGCCTCATCTTATATGGGCCTTATGTAGCTAGAGTTTGAGATATTGTAATCCTCTGCTAGGAGAGTTTTGGACGTGTAGTAATTATTACAGATGAGGGAAACCATTGAGCCTGTGTTCCTTTGGGTCTGGCTTACTTCACTTCATATGATTTTTTTCTAAGTCTTTCCATTTCCTCACAAATGGTGTGATGTCGTTCTTTCTGGTGGCGGCATAGAATTTAAATTTTTATGACAATATTTTAAAATGTTTATGACATAATATCTATGAGTCTGATGAGATTAATTATGTCTTTATTCCATGTGGCAAAACTAGAGCCAACAGTAATTGCATCTGTACTGTCCAATGGCAAAAAAAAAAGTTTATGAGTTTTCTATCTATATAATCCCATGTTAACATGAATGATAATGTATTGAAGTAGAAACACTACTGGCAAACTGGACCAGCATCATAGAAAAAGTTAATGTCCTTTTAAAAGCCAGAATCATTTTATTGAAAACCAATAATAAACAAAAAAGAAAAATAGTAAATGAAGGAGTAAATAAGATTGCAATCCACTTAGACCAACATTATACTGGTGCCTTGAGAGAGGTTCAGAGTAAAATAATGTCACGTTTTCAAACAACTATACCAGATGCCTCAAAGGCTGAAGCCATGTTTAACTTGCTTAGAACCTAGGAAGGCCTAAAACCTGAAATCCTGAGTAGCATCAAACTGGAGACTTTCTGTTCATTCACTATGATGATCAATAGCACCAGCTGCTGATAAGTAAATTAATTCTAATATACATAGTACTTTTATGACTCTTAATGTTTACAGTTACTTCTACCTCCAAGGATACCTTCTGGGAAGAAATTTCCATGAACTGCTCCCTGCCTGGCCACCAAATTATACAGCATGAAACTCCTACCAGATCTGATTAAACATTAGAGACTAAAGCTAGGAATGATTCTTGTCTATAAGGAACAAAAGAGCTCTTGCATGTCTGTCATACCATAGTATTCTGAACTACATAGTAACCTCACTTCTGTGTGTAGGTAGCTATTAAGCAACATTAAAAAGAAATAGTGAGTTCCTGGTGAGAATAAAGTAATAAGCATGTGTGCAATATCTTCCAGAATTCTTAGATTAAATTCTATCCTTTGATGTGATCATTTGTCTGTGATGGTTAACTTTATAGGTCAACTTGGCTGGGCCATCTTTCCCAAATTAAGACATTCCTTTAGGTATTTCTGTGAGATGGTTTGTGGATGAGATTTGCATATAGCCTGCTGCTTCTGAGCAATGCAGATTTCTCCTATAATTTGAATAGCCCTCATCGAATCATTTGAGGACCTAAAAAGAGGAAAGTCTGATTTTTACCAAAGATAGGATTCTGAAAATAAACTAATTTTGGAATAAAATCATGCCTCTTTCCTGGGTCTCGAGCCTATTTACCTGATTATTTGGACTTGTTGACCTCGAAAGTTATGAGATAATTCTTTAAAACAAATGGTGTATGTGATGTGTGTGTGCGTGTGTGTGTGTGTGTGTGTGTGTGTGTATCTGTGTGTCTCTTTGTGTTGATATGCAGATATAATTTAAACTGGTTTCTATTTCTTTGAAGAACCTTAACTATCCACTTAGCCTTAGTATGTCAGGATCTCCTTATCTGACATCTAGTCAGGGGTCAAAAACACTAAAAACTAAGAGAAATAAAATATTATACATTCTAAAATAGAACTACTTTAAAAGCATATATGAGGCACAAAGGAGAAAAAGGTCATTCTACCCTACATAGATCAGAAAACAAACTCTTAGAGGTTGGTCTAAGCTTAAAGGATGAATAAAATATTCTGCAAACAGATGGGAAAGGGGTGGTGAAGCAGGATCCCTGGCACCAAATGTTCTCTGCATGAGTAGAGTTAGAGATCTAAAACAGCACAAGATACTAAAACATGTACATAGGTTTATATAGCTCAAGCATTGGACAAGAGAAAAGAAAACCACCAAAGGTAAAGAATATCAAAAGGTCAACTTATAATAGTTCAGGAATAACAATATAAGTACTTTGAATTTCATTTTTTAGAAAAACACACAAAGGTTCTAAAAACAGAGAAAGTTGAGCACTTTTTTCAAAGGTATTTCCAATAGCAGTGTTAAGAATAGGTTCAAAGAGACAGAAATGGTGATACATGGCAAAGAAATATCTTAGGTGATCTTGAGCTGTCATGACAAAGTACCATTTACTGGTTCATACAGAAATGAACTTGTCATAGTTCTGGAGGCAGAGAAGTCCAAGATCAAGATACAGGTTAATTTGGGTTCTGGCGCAGTCTTCCTTCCTGACTTGCAGATGGCCATCTTCTCACCTTATCCTCACATGGCCTTTCCTCAGTATGAGCACAAAGAGTTAGACTTTTCCTCATTTACAGCTACCTACCAGTCTCACTGGATCAAGGCCCCACTTTCATAATCTCATAATCTAATTTCACTTTAATCATCTCCTAAAAGCCCTAACTCCAAATACAATTGCATGGGGATTTGGGTTTCCATGTGAATTTGGACACACAGGTACAATTCAGTGCACAGCAGTAAGAATTTAAAGTAATCTAGTTAATGGATTATACAGAGCTAAACTAAACCAATAAAAGTGAACAGAAAGACAGAATGCCAAGAAGGCAAAATAACAAGGGGTCATTAGCTAGACATAAGGAATGAACGGATAATGAATTTTTGCACTTAAATAACTGAACAAATGATAGTACTACCCAGTAAAACAGAACAAGCAGGTTAACAGCCCTGCAGAACCCCTGGGTCTTCAGACTTTGAAAATGCAGATCAATTTACAAGCAGAAGTGAAAAGTCAGACTGAACACATTAGAATTACTAAACTATCTACTGAAGGACTAATCATCACTGGAGGTCTGCTTCGATTTTTGCCCTACCCATAAGCTAATCAATTAACTTGTTACTATTTTATGGTTGTTGACTACAGATGAAAGACAAAAGAACTTTATTAATAATGGCATGGCACCAATCTATTTTCATTGGCTCCTTAGACCACAACTGCCTAGGGGGGCAATGTGACATGAATCCAGATGGATGCTGTACACACAGTGGTTTGAATCAAAACAGAGAACTGCAAAGCATAGGAGTCTACAATTTTATTCCAAGTGGTAAACAAGCCTCTATTTTGTCCCCTGAAAGAGACATCACGTCATTCCTCAAGAGTACATACCATAAATATAATCCTAACAAATAAAAAGTCCAAGTAAAAAGTAACCAAAGCCTATATTCTTGGCTGATTCAGTAAGACAAGTAAAAACATAAACGATTTAGAGAGAAGTGTCTCACAATCCTCATCTATGGATCACTATGACCCAAAGTGCAGTACACCTAACCCCTCTGCCATTAGCCAGAGCTAATTACCAACCAAAGTAGTTGTAAGAAGTGGAATAAACTGAAGAGGAGGATAGCTCAAAGGTAGCCACTTGTTTAGGACTTGTGAGAATCAATAATAAATTTGAGTTTCCTTTAAACATTTTTTTCTTTATGGTATAATTGTGAAAATTATTCAAGCATGTAAAAATACTGAAAAATTAGTACAACAAACCACTCTGTACTTACCACCCTGATCGAACAACTATAAGCAATTCTGTATTTATACAGTTAGTTGTTTTTTTTAAATTTTTAATCTGAAACTCACTATATACCCCAGATTTGCCTCAAACTCAGGATCTTCCTGCTCCAGCGTTCTAATTTCTAGAGAATTATAGGTATATGCCAGCAAACCTAGTTAGGCTTTTTTAGTTTTGTTTTTTTCCCTTTTAATTATTTTTTAAAATTTCAATTATCCCAACTGTCTCCCTAATACTTTACATGTATTTCCTATGAATAAGAACATTTTCCTGTATTGCCATTGCCTCACTTAAGATAAGAGTTCAGAAAGCAGAGCCATAGCTCAAGTGGTAGAATATCAGTCTGGCTCAAATGGTAGAGTATCAATCATGAGTAAAATCAAAGCCAAGCAAGAGCACAATTTTCCCTCTAATTAGACTGATTTTGAAAGTATTATTTTATACTACCAACACCAGCATAAACGTCTTGTTTCTGTATAGCTCATCAACCACATAAGGTTATTAAATATAATAAGTGAAGTTAGACATCTTTTCCCAAGTGTAAAAGTCTATTTGCATTTCTTATTCTATTAGCAGTTACTTCATGACTTTGTGTACAAATGAGTTTTAAAGGGGGTTAAGGAATGGGTTTCGGTTATATATTTTGTTTTGCCTTGTTCTCAAATTTTAGAAGAGCAAATAACTGTTTGTGTATGTGCCAGTCCTGGAACTTGAGCTCGGGGTCTGAGCACTGTCCTTGGACTTTCTCAAGGCTAGAGCTCTACCACTTGAGCCTCAGCACCACTCCTGGCTTTTTTCTATGTATGTGTTACCGAGGAATCAAATTCGAATCTTTGTGCATGCTAGGCAAGCCTCTACCACTAAGCCAAACTTCCGGCTCATGACACACTATTTTTAAGAGATGTATACTTTTTCCTCTATCACAAAATATAAAAAAACTTATTTCAATAAGTCTTTAAAATTCTACAATGTCTAATTGGTACTTCCACCATAGATGTAGAATGAGGATGAGTTGGAATTCAAAAGAAACTACCAACCAACTCTGGGACAATGGTCTTTCTTCAACTCAACACTTAAAGATAAACTTGATATCAATAACCACAAACAGACACAGAGAAAGGACAAAGAAAAGCAATACATATATATATATATATGTATATATACATTATCTAATAAGGGTCAGTTACAACTCTGAAAATAGTGTAACTCCATTTTTCTTCCAATTCCTAACATATGCATGGCATACTAAAGTATATAAATAACATGGCAGGAATGACCTTACTTAATCTTTCAAAAACTTATAAACAATTGGACTTTTAGACTGGAAAATATTTTGCTAAAATTTCATAGATGTGACTGAGTTAGATCTCCTGACAGCCAATACAGTAAAACAAAATATGAATTTCAAGTGATGAAAGAATTAGTTATGCACAATTGAATTATATTCAAATATGTGAGCATGAAAATAATGAGTTTGTATTTTTCCTGTCTTTAAGTTCTTTCTTGTTTCACATAGCTGAATATATTCACTGAATTAAGTCAGGAGCCAGAGATTCACAACATAAATGTTATCCTATCTACATAGAAATTTGGGGACTACTGTTTGAAAGACAGTAAAGACCCTCCCCTCCCCCAAAAAAACCCCACAAAAAACAAAAATACAAAAAAACAGAAAACCTCAAGACCTCCATTTAATGAGAAAAAAAGTGGATTCTAAGCACAGAATAAGTGGTAGCTTTCGAGATTTAAGCAAGCAAGCTGAGTGAATGCAGGTTCCTGAACTGTACTTCAGGAGGTAGGTTACCTTGTAAGAGCTTACCGGTTTATATCTTTGAATAAATGTCATCTCATTTCCAAAGTTCTAAAAATCTTCAGTACTTCTCTACTGTTTTCCAAGACTGATTATCAATTTAAATATGGGGGGGGGGAGGGAAATAAGCTTTTAGTTGCTTTGATCCAATGCCTTAATAGAGAACCAAGCTTAATTAGGTGCTAGATCACACCTGTGGTCCTAGCTACTTCGAAGCTGAGATTCAAGGATCACAGTTCGAAGCCCGCATGGGCAAGAAAGTCCAAGAGACTCTTATCACCAATAAACAATTCCAAGAAAACAGAAATAGTGATATGGCTCAAAGTACAGAGAACTCATCTTGATAAAATGAAGCTCAGGCACAGTGCCCAGGCCCAGAGTTCAAGCCCTAGATATGGAGGGGGAAAAAATGAACCACGCTTATATGACTACCTAATTTCCAGTATTTCTAACTAAGTACAGTGATTATTAATTTATAAGAAGTCATGATAACATATAACAACAACAATAACAAATAAACTATAAAAACCTACATTAGGAAAAAAATCAAACATTATAATTTCTACTACATTATAAGTTTTGCAATTAATTATACTTCAAAAGTCAGGTATAAGTGGTGTACATTTGTAATTCCATACGTACAGAGGCTGGAACAGAAGGATTGCATGTTCTAGACCATCCTAAGCTACACAGTGGGTTCAAGGTTAGTCCAGGCTACAGAGTGAGATGTTGCCTCAGAGAATAAAACAGTAATTAGTATTGACATGAAAGATACTGTCAAGAAATTTTTACAAGTAACATGATGTTTCTACCATACTATTTACTATACTTAACATGATAGCCTTTTTATTCTGTCTGATTGAATGTGAAACAATCATTATTTCTTGGCATTCAGCTCGAATATACATATACTGTAGACTTCTATTTTGAAAATTACCCTTCCATATTACTCTACCACCACCATAAGCTGTCAGAATTTTTCTAAATAGAGAAAAAGTTTCAAACTTATTAAAGGCTACGTATTTTAAACCAAATGTGGATGCTACAAAACTTCAGACATATTAGCAAATGCATTTTTTACTATAAAATGTAAATGTGAATGCAGGATATTCTTTTTCATATTGTGACACTACATTCTAAAAACAAACTGACATCTCAGTTTATTTTACTTACACAATAAGTTTAATTTACATAAAAATGATAGAGCATTTCAGTAACAAGTCTTCAAGACAATTTCTGCTGAATGACTGCTATAATAATATCTTTAAGAGAGAAATAAACATAAACTAAAACAGCAGTTACAGAACATATATACTAGCTCTCAGTTCAAGATAAAACTTGATATTCACTATGAAAGCATTTTTTAAAAACAAGAAGGGAGTCTCTTCTAAATTTCCAGTTGAATGCAAAATCTGTTTCCTTAACATTTTAACTTCAAACATACCAAAAGAAGTTTATTACAACAACAACTCAATGTTTCATTATCTTTTGAATCTTTCCCCTTAACCACTTATGAAGTGAGAGGGATATTATCAGTGTTTCTTTGTCTCAGACTTGGAGACATGCTTTCCACACAACTTCTCTTAGTATAATTTGGGATATTATTCATCTCAAAGTACATTATTTTCAGGATTTAAATACAAGAGTTGATATGAGCTGTGGACAGTTCTATAAGCATTTGTATTTTCTAAATTATAATGATAAACATCTGAAGCTTAACTATGAAAGTTAAAAGTTTATAACATAATACATTACATATATAGGTAAGCTCACTCCTTTCACAGATTTTTTAGTATGTGGTTTTGATAAAGTATAGCAATAAACAAAAAATTTCAAGAAAAATCTTAAGAATCTCCATATACATCTCAGTATATACATCATATAGTTAGTGGATGTTAGCTCTTGGTTGGCCCAACATTATAATCAGCTGTATTTAAATGATGTGTGATCTGCCAGGTGTTACTCTGCTCTATATTTTAGGAAAACATGTGTTCATCAAAACTCAAATGATGCCCCAAACACAAATTAGTTATGGAAATTCTTCTAAAGGAAAAAAGAGAGATAGTATGCTTTAAAAAAGATGGGTTTGGAAGAAACACTGTATCAATGAGATATGCCCTCTCCCATCCCTGGGTGTTTTGTGTTTAGTTCTATATTAGGAAATACACATTTACTTGTGTTAATAAGATGTGGAAAAAAAATAGGTAAAGGTCTATGATTTTGATGGTCACCTAGGACAAACTTGATTATAAACATGAAGGAACATAAATACAGGAGTGGAAAATACAGAAAACAGAATATTTAAATACATAAAATACTGAATATTTTCTATGGAAAATACAGACTATGCTCTTTCTATATTTGTAATCATTGAAATAAATGGTCCATATTATAGTGAAGCAAAGCCCACCAAAACTAAAGCCATGACCCTCTCCATATGTCAACGTTTGATAAGATCCTAGGAGAAAGAAATCATTTACATATGTAATAATAAAACACAGTATATCAGCGATGTTGAAGTATACAGGTAGAGCGAGTCAAAAAGATATAGTTCCAGAAAGAACCAGGTATATGTCATGGTAGCACATCCTCAGAATCATTACTTGGAAAATTGAATCAAAAGGATTATGAGTTTGAGGTCAGTCTAAACTACATAACAAGCCTAATCTTACCTGAAAAAAAAGTAAACTGGACAAAAGAATCTTTGTAGAATAGCAACATGTACAACTAGACTGGAAAACATGGCTTATGAAAAGGAGTAAAATGTAAGCCTCATTTAAAAACAAAACTACGAATTCTTCCCTAAGGCCATTTTAATATAGTTATTCTATAATCAGAATATAACTAATTTGTAGCATATATTTCAAGTGGAAAAGAGCAAGCTTTTTATATGTAAAACAAATTATTTTGTCATTGCATAATTTTATGTTAAAAATGTTAGCATATAATACCAAGCATTATTGAAGGGTCTTTAGCTGCAAGACTTCATACTGTTTGCTTAGCCTAACAGTCTCACAGATGAGCCAGAAGACAGCAGACTCCTGGGTCAGAAACAAAGAACTTGTTAATCAGGGACAGCGGGGAGCATGAGCTTCATATAATCATCTGTTCCTCTTTACTCCTCTCATCTCAAAGAAGCAATGTGGATAGGCCTGGATAGCCCTCTCCACTAAGGAACCACAGACTTAGCAAATTCAGTTTTATAAGGGACTGCCAGGAAACCTGTCACTCTTTACCACCTGAGGGAAAAGGAGGAGCATTATCTTTATTCTCTTGGACAAACTAATGTGCCCATTGCCCTGCAGGGAGACATAACCTCTTATCTTTGAAGCTGGTTTCCTATACAAATATCCCTGAAAAAAATAGTCCAGAACAAAAGCTGTCAAAACCTTTGATCAAAGACATGCAAAAACTCAAGAGACTCAAGGGGAATTGACTTTTAGCACAGTATAAATTCTTTATGCTATCATATATTCTTTATGTTATTACTTAACCAAGTAATTCAATTTGACTATTTTATTAAAATGCCAAAGTAGAATATAGAAATTTCAGCTTTTCTTTAGGAAAGTAAAATAGCTGTCTTGTTAACACATTAAACAAATATGTTTATGCGTTAAGCATATGCATTTTATTGGAAATAAGGCTTAAATATAATACAGAATGAGGAAAACATTTAGCTGTGATAAAATATTCACCGAAGTGACAAATCACATTTAAATGTCCCTACTAGGAATAATGCTTGGGATCCTTAATGATGATGAGTACTTTAACAAGTCAAAGGTAACTAGGTTAGATCCACAATCTTTTGCCCAAAGTCAAGCTTGTTCTTAATTTAAATAAACACTAAAAATAACATTCATTTCTCCTGACAGTGAAATATTCAATCACTTGAAAACATTTTTTGGCCAGTCCTGGGACTTGAACTTAGAGCGTATGCACTGTCTTTGGGCTTTCTCAAGGCTAGCACTCTACTATTTGAGCCACAGCATCACTTTGGGCTTTTCTATGTATGTGATACCAAGGAAGCAAACCTGGGTCTTCATGCATGCTAGGCAAGCAGCTCTACCACTAGGCCAAACTCTTAAAAAAAACTTTTTTAAAAAAATAAAATTAAAGTTTGAATTTGTTAGTACAATGACTCACTACAAAATATGATGGTCGTGGAAACAATATATTTATATAAAAGCTAACACTGGTGCTAAAAATAAGCAAGTTTGAAAATGTAAATAATTTTTATTAATCTTTATATAATTCCCATGTCTTCACTAATTTTACTGTGAGTCTTTAAAATTGAAAAGTACAGTTAATATAATATATATTACATACCTCTCCCAGAGCTTCGTATCTTTTCTGATTCCATCTATGCAAGTCTTCCCGGTAGTTAAAAACAAAAGGTTCTCCAGTTTTTATGTGTCTTAACTGTCCCCCTAGAAGATAAAAAATATTACTGTGATTCCTATTACACTTAAAACAACATGGAGAGTACAATAAATAATGTCACCAAAATTTAAATTTTCTTCAAAACTTATACGTGTGTGTGTGTGTGTGTGTGTGTGTGTGTAGAGAGAGGGAGAGAGAGAGGGAGAGGGAGAGAGAGAGAGAGAGAGGGAGAGAGAGAGAGAGAGGGAGGGAGGGAGAGAGAGAGAGAGGAGAGAGAGAGAGCGCACACACGAGAGAGAGAGAGAGAGAGAGAGAGAGAGAGAGAGAGAGAGAGAGAGAGAGAGAGAGAGAGAGAGAGGGAGAGAGCGTGAGAGAGCGAGAGTGTAAGTACTGAGGCTTCAATTCAGGGCCTCTTGCTGAGCTTTCTGATCATAACTGATACTCTAACATTTAAACTGTGCCTTCAATTCCATCTTTTTCCTGTTTAACTGAAGATAAAAGTCTTACATATTTATCAATGGACTCCAAAGTATGATACTTGATTCTCAGCCTCCCTGAGTAGCTAGGACTATAAGCATGAGCCACTGGTGCCTGTCTGAAGTTTATTTTTCCTAGACTGTTTTTTTGTTCAAATGTTAATATGCTAACTCACTCAAAAGCTATCCTTGATCTCACTAATCTAAAGCAAATTAGCAAGAATTTAGAGCTTACTATGCTTAAGAATCTCTACCAAATAATGTCATTAGTATGGCCCCAGCCTCCTCAGAGGTTACTGGAAAATTAAAAGTAAATATATTAAAAAGCTAAGCAACTTTTCAAAAAGTTAAACAATAAAGTCAATTAACAACTTAAAAACTGCCATAGGTGATTATACAGATAATAAGGTCTAAAATAATTTGAAGGAAATGAGGAATTTGGCTACAACACATTTAGAAAATTTCAGGCACATTTTTCCAACAAGATCTTGAGACATCAAATGGAAACTAGTAGAAGACAGTGAGCTAACAAAAATTTAACTTGACAATATACCAGGTAACAAAGTCACATAACACAATGAGATTCACCATAAGGGGAAAAAAGAAAAGAAATAACTTCACATAGTACATTAAGAACAGCAATCACAAAGATAAACCTCTTGTTTATAAGCTTATTTCTTTATTTGAAATAGGAAAGGGAAGGGGAAAACAAGATGATTGGGGGGTGGAGGGAGGGAAAGAGTACAAAAACATGAGAAAGGGTATCAAGGTTGGAGAAGTAATGCACCCACTACCTGAGGAGTAACTGTAACCCCTCTAAACATTATCCCGACAATAAATACATTAAAAAAAAGTGTAATTTGACAATCAGACCCACAGAAATAAGATAACTACTTTGAAAACAACTAAGCTCCACTATCAATTCAACAGAGTAAGTCATCAAAAGGCACAGAAAGGCCATGGAATCTGTAAAGACCTGAGAATTCTCCCCCTTCCCTTAACTCTTACATAAGCAATCTCTGGTCCAGAGTAAATGTGACCTCAAGCAAGTCATATAGCTTTCCTCAACACTGGTAATTATTTTGGATATAAAATATTTTTATTTTATATGTCAAAGAGTTATAGTGCTTACATGGTAATCTTTAGAGAAATAGGTCTCATATATCAAGGACTATGTTTATTTATCATGAACAGTAATAAACCAGCCATGAAAGAATTCCATACACAAAGACTTTCCTCATGAAAAATAGGAATCTATATTTACTGAAAGATTTAATTGTTAGAATATTTACAAAAGAAAAAGAGGCCATCTGTTCTGTTCCTTTCTTCAGGAATGTTCTTCCAGTTAAAATGGGAAACCCACAGACAAGAGGGCAATAGCTTTAACACTGCTTCCAGGCAACAAAATATTACTACTTGTACATACATTGTCATAAAATGCTCTTTGTGAAAAATTAATACCCGAGAAAACATCAGTTTCTAATATCTTGTGTCTAACTCACTTAAACATGCCAGTACCCAGAGAGACTGAAGCCTAAAAGCTATAATTGGCATTGTAAAGGAATATCCATTAACATAAAGATGACAGACCACTAGTCATTTGAGGCAAAGCAAGAAATAGAAACTACAACTCCCATCCTGACTACTTTGTAGCGACATTATGCACAAGTACAATGGTAGAGTATTAACTCCATGAATCACAATTCTTTGTTTCAGAAAAATACCTGTCGTCTGTAGCAAATTCTACCACATTCCAAGTACAAAGGTTATTTTATTCAAAATTTAATTAATAAAATTTTAAACAAAACTATTATCATAAAAATTGAATATTTTTTTAAAATACTGTCACAAAATATGGTTGCCAGAAAATTCACTTAAGATAGCCGATCAAAACATAGCATCTTCTGTAGAATTTAGGAATTCTTATTTGGATAACAGGGAATTGAGTGCTCAGGATAGATATAAATAAACTAAGTCATGCCCATAACTTTATGTAACTCAAAAGTACAGAAAATATTGTGTTTTTGTTTTTGTTTTGTCAATTATGAGGCTTGACCTCAGGGCCTGACTACTGCTATACCACTTTGAGCCAAGCTCCATTTCCAGATTTTTGGTGGTTAATTGAAGGTAAGTGTCTCATGGACTTTATTGCCTGGCTGCCTTTGAAAGAGATGCTCAGATCTAAGCCTCCTGAGTAGCTAAGATTATAGGTGTGAACAGCCAATGCCCAGGTAAGTACAGAGAATTCTTACTTTCTTTCTGTTACTTAAGTAAAGGATTTCACCATACAAAGACAAGTTATTTTTCCTCAAAACAATGTCATTCAAGTATTAGTGGCTCATGCCACTGAGATCTGAGGATTGTGGGTGTGAAGTCAGTCCAAGCAGAAAAGTCGCTGTGAGACTTTTATCTCCAATTAATCACTCAAAAACCAGAAGTGGAGCTGTTGCTCAAGTGGTAGAGCACTAGTCTTGAGTACAAAGAGGCACAAAGGTAGCACTCAGACCCTGAGTTTAAGCCTCACAACTGACAAAAAACAAACAAGCAAAAACTCACCACAACAACAAAACAACAAAATATTTTAGCTGCATTCTAAGAGTAACAAATAATATCAGTTCTATGATTGCATTTACAAAATTAAAAATATTGATAAATTTTAAAAATGAAAATATTTTAATATAGTACACAGTACTTACTTTCATTAAACGCATACTCAAATCCTTCCAGGGTATCAGGAAAATCAAGAGGTGGCTCATCTTTTTTCATTAGTTCATCCAAATCTATCCTAGATAACAAATCTACAAAAAAAAAAAAATTTACTTACATTCATTTTTATAGTTGATAACAAAGATTATGTTTTATTCTATTATGCTTGTTATGTTGTTTTACCTCACAATGCTATAAAAATTTAAGTTCCCAATATGTTATATTATGATATAACATAGTATGAGCATGTATACATTCAAAATCATAATTCTCAAAACAATCACAATTCACCTACCAAAAAATCACTATGACCTTACTAATTTCTTTCTACAGTTCAAAAGTTCAGATATTTTAAAAGATAACTGAATCTTGCATTTGAACCAAAGAATGGTTCATGACCTTGACAATCATGAGGAAAATGAAATAGGTACTGTATTTTGTTAAAATAACTTCAATTTGGATGTATTTTATATTTTCTTTAAGACCAATTCATGATTTTTTCTGGTCTTAGGGTTCTCAGCTTTTTGAAAGGATATTGCTGAATTCAACTGAAATTCTTATCATGCCATGTAAAGGGGATCATGATATCTACGGAATATCACTATGGTATTAATCTTCATCATGTGCTTACAGTATCATCTGCCAGACTTCTCCACTATAAAAATACAATTTCTCGCCGGGAGTTTGGCCTAGTGGTAGAGTGCTTGCCTAGCATGCACGAAGACCTGGTTTCGATTCCTCGGTACCACATGCATAGAAAAAAAGCTGGAAGTGGTGCTGAGGCTCAAGTTGTAGAGCTCTAACCTTGAGAAAGTCCAAGGACAGGGCTCAGGCCCTGAGCTCAAGCCCAGGACTAGCAAAAAAAAAAAAAAAAAAAAATACAATTTCTCCTTCAATAACCCCTTATGTAAAGGTGACTAAGTTTCTCCTTCTTTAACTCTTTTTATTCAAAGATGATAAACCTGACCTTCCCTCAATAAGGGAGAGAAGGAATTATGTTCTACCCCTGTAGTAAGAACCCTTCATATATTACTCAATTCTTTTCTGTTAACTCATTTATATAATTTCATACTAATGGACACACTTACTATACACTGTAAGTATACGATAGTATATTAATTTGTTTCCTACCTTGTTCCAGCCATAGTCATTGTAAACCCTTTCATTTGTCTTCTGTGTCCTTTGATATAATTTTCTCTAGTCTTTTTTGGCAGTTTCTGTTATTATTAGATGACCCAAACTCATCTTGTACCTTCTATACACCAGCTCTAGAATTATCTCACCAATAAATAAGTAATGATAACTTTCAAGCTCACATCCCAATGACATAAAAATTCTATGGGTCATCAAAATCAGAAAAGTTTAAAAAATATTGAATCATTCTAATTCAGGTTTCTAAAAACAAACTCTCCTAGAATATGTCATAAGGCAAATTACTCCTTTCCTACAAAAGAAGGATCACAAAAGTAACTTTATTTCTCTTACAGACATATAACAAATCTATTAATATGAAACACTACCAAAATACAATGGAGAAAAAGATATTTTGTCTATATCCATTCTCTAGTCTTTAGTCCTTCACTGTAGAACACAAAGATAAGCCATGATACAGAACTTTATAATTCTGAAACTTGTTATCAATAAAACAAAATTCAAAAAACACAGAAATTTTCAATATAAAGATATTCACAAATTCTACTGAAACAGAAATAAAACACATGTACTGGGCCTTAAAAGCTACATATGCTGGGGCTGGGAGTTTGGTCTAGTGGTAAAGTGCTTGCCTAGCATGCACGACGACCCAGATTCCATTCCTCGGTACCACATACATAAAAAATAAGCCAGAAGTGGTGCTGAGGCTCAAGTGGTAGAGCTCTAGTCTTGAGAAAGTCCAAGGACAGTGCTCAGGCCCTGGGCTCAAGCCCAGGACTAGAAAAAAAAGATAGCTACATATGGTGATAATTCCTCATTTATTAATAAAGTTCTAAATACATGTAAATCTTTATAAAACATAGTAAAGATATTTTAAAATTAAAAAAAACTGGCTTGTAATGGCTTTAAAAGATTCACACTTTTCTCCTTCCAATGAATTAATATTCTGTGGCAAAATTTCTTTCTTTTCACAGTTATCTTCTACAACTCAAAACTCAGAAGCTTTTTAAATTAGATATACAGAAACCATCTAATATATGAACAGATGTGTTGTGTCTAAAAGCCATTTTCTGTTTCTACCAGCTTACTCTGTAAAATACAGCCTTATATCTATACACACCACTTTAAATATTTCAAAGCACTTTCACATACATTACCTCATTTGATCAGTACAACCTTATGAAACAGTAATAAGCATTATTATCAGCCTCACTACCTTAAAACGAGAAATAGACTGAGAGAAGTGAAATGACTTTACCAAATAATAACTTAACAAAGTGAGAATTATAAACACATGTTTCACAACTTAACTCATTGCTTCTTCAAAACTACCTCCCTGATTCTATATGCCTAATAATGCTCCATACCTCCATTTTCTCCCATTACAAAGAATGAATGATTATAAACACAAAAAATGTTTTTGCTTCAGTCAAAATGTTTTTTTGAAATAAGGAGCAAAATAATAAAAAAGGTATTTCTCTAATTTTTCCTGTCAACAAGAATGTGATACCGATATTTTAAAATTTAAATTTAATTTAATTTTTAATTTTTCTAGCATTGAAAGACATATAGAAAAGAACTATCAGAAAATATTTTTTCTGCCAAATGAAAGCAATACTGTAAAGGTGCATTTTACTCTGACATTGTGCTTCACAGGTAGTCCATTATGCAAAAATAAAGTGCAATGAAACATTTACATTGAAAAATCCCTTCAATCACCTATAAAATACAGCAGATATGAATTTATATTAACCTAAATATGCAATAGATGTGACATAACCATGGTTTTTGTTTGTTTGTTTGTTGTGGGTTATGGGGCTTGAATTCTGGGCCTGGGCTTTGTCCCTAAGCTCCCAGCTCAAGGCTACAGCCCTACCCCTTGAGCCACAGCTCCACTTCCCCTTTTCTAGAGATTAATTGGAGATAAGAGTTTCACATTTTTTAGTTCCTAAGTGCCCAGGTCGGCTTTGAACTGCAATCCTCAGATCTCAGCCTCCAGTGTAGCTAGGATTACAGGCATGAGCCACTACACCCAGCATTAAGGGTAGTTTCTAAAACTTGACTTTGTTGATTAAGGTGATGTAGCAAGTAGAACTTTAAATCTCATCTAAACAAATGTAACAACTGTAAAGAATAATAATGATAATGATAATGATAATATTCCATTCCCCAAAGAATTAGAATCAAGGACTGGACCAGATATATGTAAAGTAGTCACAACTCAGTCTTCACAAATGGAGAGCAAAGAGTATGTATCAAGAAATTAATGGTGTAAATGGTTCCTTTTATAGGTCAATCTGACTGTGTCACAGGATATCCAGCTTTTTGATTAAACACTATTCTAGGGGATTAAAGTGTGTGTTACTGGATAAAATTTTTGATTTAGGTATAGTAAGTAAAACAGATTCTCTCTACAATATTATGAGCCCCATGTAATCCTATAAAAGGCTAAAAACAGGGGGGACAGGGAAGTACAGGCAGAAATTTACTCTCTCTGCCTATCTCTCAAATGAGACACCAGTTTTGTTCTATTTTCAGACTCAAACTGGATCCCTCTTATGCTGTGGGGCTTGGGCTAGAACCCTACTACCAGCTGTCTTGAGTCTCCAGCTTGCCAGCTGCAGACTTTGGCATTTCTTAGCTTTTATTATCATATTGGACAATTCTATATAACAAATCTCTTCGTATATACATATATACACACAATTCTATTTCTCTTGAAAACTATGGCTGATATAAATGGGTGAACTAAATGGAACTGCATTAAACTGCAGAGCTTTTGTATAACAAGGGATATAGGTAGCAAGTTAAACAGAAAGCCCACAGAGTAGGAGATCTTCACCAGCCATACAACAGACAAGGGTCTCACATCTGAAATACACCTACAGCTCAAAACACTGAATCTCTCAAAAACAAATCCTCTAAGAAATAACCAACCCATTAAAAGGTGGGCTAAAGACTTAGAGACTTCTCTGAAGAGGAAATAAAAATGGTCCCTAGACACATAAAGAAATGCTCAATATAGCCAGGTGTGGTGGTTCATGCCTGTAATCCTAGCAACTCAGGAGGCTGAGATCAGATTATCAAGGTTCAAAGCCAGACAGGGACAAAAGGATCTGTGACACTTATCTCCAATTAACCTCCAGAAAACAGAAAGTGGGGCTTAGCTCAAGGGTAGGGCAGTAGCCGTGAGCTGAAGAGCTCAGGGACAGTGCCCAGGCCGAGTTCCAGCCCCATGACCCACCAATAAATAAATAAATAAATGCTCAACATCTCTGGCCTGAAAAGAAATGCAATGCAAAGCAACTCTGAGATTCCACCTCACTCCAGATAGAATGGCCATTATCAAGAAATCTAATAACAACAGATGCTGGTAGGAATGTGGCCACTGTTGGTGGTAAACTCTTTCAACCACTATGGAAAGCAGTATTGCATTTTCTCAAAAGACTGATTATACAGAACTCCCCTATGACTCAACAATCCCACTCCTTGGTATTTACCAAAATGTCCAGAAACAAGGCCATACTAAAGCTACTAGCCCAACGATCAGCAATATTTACCACAACTAAGATATGGAATCAACCCATAGCTGCTAAGTAGGCAAATGGATCAAGAAGATGTGATACTGATTCACAATGAAATTCTATGCTGACATCAGAAAGAATGAAATCCCCCATATGTAAGGAAATGAAGTAAGCCACACCCAAAGGAGCATAGGCTGTATGGTTTCCCTTATTTGTAATAATTAGTACACATCTAGGATTCTCCTAAGAGAGGATCACAATAGCTCAAAAGCTGTATACATAAGGTCATACAGGATCAGAATAAACAAAATGAACTCTAGGTTAATGAAACAAGAGGTTTAGCTTTGTGATTGCTGTTCTTAATGTACTATGTAAAGTTATTTTTTTCTCTTTTTTTCCCCACATATGATTAATCTCATGAGGTTACTCTGTCTGAATGATTAATCTCATTAGGTCACTGTGTCTGAATTTTTATGTTGGTATATTGTATACACACTTATTGGTTTATTTGAAATAGGGAAGGGAAGGGGGAAAACAAGATGACTGGGAGGGGTATGGAAGAGGACAAGGAGGCCAAAAACATTAGAAGGGTGGAAGTGGCACCGTGACTCAAGTATTTAAAAAAAAAAAAAAAAAACCCATAAGAATGGGTATCAAAGTTTGAGAAATAATGTACCCACCACGTGACAAATATAACTGTAACCCCTCTATACATTATACCGACAATAAAATACAATAGAAAATAAAATAAACAGGTGAACTAAATATGGTATCAAGATACAATAAAATAGCATTCTTCCTAAAAAAGGAAGAGTATTCAGATGTATCATGCATGATTCTACTTTACTGTACTATCCCACATATATGAGTTATCTAGAGTAATAAAATTCAGAAAGAAAAAGTACAATGGTAGCTTTAAGAGGACGGAGATGAAAAATTATTGTTTAATGGATACAGAGTATCAATTCTGTGAAATAGAAAGATTTCTGGAAATGGATGATGGTGATGATTACACAACAATTTGAATATACTTCATGCTATAGAATCACACAATTAAAGATGGCTAAAATGATAAATTTACATTACACATAACTTACAATAAACCATTTTAAATCTTCATTATTAAACCTTCAAGACGTAAATGAGTACCAAGAACAACACTGGAACTCTGCTTGGAACCAAAATATATTGAATGCTCACTATTCTTATTCTCCTTAAACTGCAAAGCAAAATAATATAAATGAATAAGTAATTTTTCAAAGGCTAAACAAAAAAACAAAACTGTAAAGAACAAGTGAAATAAAACCTGGACTGACCACCCTTTACTACCTGGAGACAGTTTAAAGCACAATAGGAAGGAAAAACAAAAAGTATGTGAATCTTGCTAAATTGAAAACACCTTACTAACACAAGGTGGCTGGTTTCAGGAGCACAGAATGAGAGCAAAAGAAATTGGAGAGAGAGGGGGGAAAGAGAGACAGACAGACAGACAGACAGACAGACAGAGACAGAGAGACAGAGACAGAGAGGACACAAAAAAGGATTGTACCATCTTTAAGTATTTACCTATAACATCTATGTAAAATAACCAAGTATGCAAACAAGCACAGAATTATAAGACATAAGATAGAGAGGAAATCAATCTAGTGAACTAGAAATGATTTAAAAAATTGAACATAACAGGAAAGGTAATTCAACATGTATTTTAATTCATCTATTCTAAAATATAGAAAAAATCATTGAAAAATGAACTTAAAGTTTCCATATTCAAAGAAACACAATATAAAAATTTCTTAAAGATCTTAAGAAATTAATAGGAAAAGAAATTACAGATGAAAACAGTAAACTTTAAGAGCTAATAACACATTACATAAAATTAAGACCCCAGGAGAAAATAGTCCATAAAAATGCTAAAGTAAAAACTTTACTGACCTGTGAAGAAATGTCAGGTAAACTAAAATAAAATATTAGGACCTAAGCTTTATAAAAATCAACATAGGAAGGAATATTGGAAATTGAGAAAAATATTTTAATGTTCCTAATATGATGAAACCATTAAGGTCACATATCTACTAAGCAGAATAAACACTAAGAAATTATACAAAAGTATGTTCCAATTCCAGAATGACTCTGTGATATATCTTTCATATAAAATCCTAAAAGTAGATAAAGTGAGTTACATACAGAGAAATAAATATGAAAAGAAGGCTTCTCTGAAGATATACAAACCAGAAGAAAATAACATCTTCAACAGGTAAGGAGGACTGGAGGGAGGGAGTGTGGGAGAGAGGAGAGGAAGGGAGGGAGGGGAGGAAGGATACCAGTATTATCCTGATAACAATCTGACTCAAAAACAGTATAAATAATGATAATCAAGTCAGGAAGTAGTAACTCTTCTCTATGAATAGTCTGAGACCTGGAGAATCAAAGTCCCTAGCCAGCCTAGATTTCATCTCCAATTAAGCAGAGGAAGTACACTAGAGGTATGCCTCAACTGGTATAGTGCCACTTCTGAACAAGTACAAGGGGTTTGTATTCAAGCCCCATTATGAGCATAAATAAATAAATAAATAAATACACAAATCCATTTATCTAGATATTAAAAATCTTCAAAAATGAGCAAATCAAAATCAGCAGCATATAGAAATTATTAGGATTGAACAGGAATTATAAGTTATGAATCAATAGATCACTAATTCCAGAAAATCAAAAGGCAATCTATCATTTTTTTTTCTTTTTCTTTTTTTTTTTTTTTTTGCCAGGCCTGGGCTTGAGCTCCTCAGGGCTAGAACTCTACCACTTGAGCCTCAGCACCACATCCAGCTTTTTATTATGTGTGTGGTACCAAGGAATTGAACCTAGCTCTTTGTGCATACTAGGCAAGCACTCTACCACTAGGCCAAACTCCTGGCCCCCAATCTATCATTTTTAACACCTAAACATAATTAAAGAGTACCAAGACACAAAAATAAATGGAATTTCTGATTTAATGAATACATGCACATACATATCTTTTTTAATTGTATTTTATTGTCAGGGTAATGTATACAGGGGTTACAGTTACATTCATCAGGTGCATTACTTCTTGAACACTGATACCCCTTCTTGTTTTTGTCTCACTGTCCCATCCCCCACCCCTTCCCAATCATTTTGCTTTTCCCCTTCCCTTCCCTATTTCAAATCAACAAATAAGCATATAGACAATACACCAGGTAACAATGTCAGATACTGTAACAACATGAGCTAAACCATAAGGAGGAAAAAGAGAAATGAAATAACTTCACATGGTACATTAAGAACATTAAGGACCTAGGTTTTGTGCTATTGTAATCCTCTGCTAGGAGAGTTCTAGATGTGTACTAATTATTACAAACATGGAGCCTATGTTCCTTTGGGTTGGGCTTACTTTGCTTAATGTGATATTTTCCAAGTCTTTCCATTCCCTTATGAATAGGAAGATACCATTCTTTCTGATGGCAGCATAGAATTCCATTGTGTATATATACCACATCTTGATCCATTCACCTACTGAGGGGAATCTGGGTTGGTTCTATATTTTAGTTACTGTAAATAATGGTTCAATGAACATTGTTGTGCTAGTAGCTTTAGTCTGGCCTTGTTTCTGGACATTTGGGTAAATGCCCAAGAGACACACAAATCTTAAAAAACATAACTAATAGTGAAGTACATGGGCTCCCCAGGTCAAAAACAAGCAAGACTATCATTCTCATTATTCTTAGTCAACAGAGTATATAAAGTCCTATCAGGTAAGATTTGGCCAGAGAGAGAAATAAAAAGCATAAAGACTAGACAGGAATGAAAAAAAATGAACACTATTATTTGTACCTTATATGACTGTCCACATAGAAAATCACCACAAATCTACCCAAAATAACCACTTATAGCTAACAAGAAAATATGAACAAAAATGTAGTATCTTCATAACCTGTTCAAATAAATTAACAAAGTCTGAAATAATTCAAAAATTAAATATTACATGTAAATATAACATATGTGTAAGACTTACTTGTTGAAAATTACAAAGTTCTGATGAGAGGAATCAAAATCTAAATGAAGAAACATCTGTGTACTGAGTCATTACAGTATAGATAGTTGCTGAATCTAGTTTGAATCTAAAGATTCAATTATAATTAGCACCAAAATCTTAGTAGATTTTGGTAGTAACATGGGTTGGCTTTATCCAATCAGTTTGGAAGCATTAATAAAAAAAGACTGAAATAAATATATTTCAACAATAAATTTATCAAGACAAACACATAAATACTGCCAAATGATCTAGAACTATGGCTCAAGTAATAGAATACTTGTTCATATCTCAGTACTGCCAGAAAAATAATTAGGGGTGGGGGAGGCGGTGCAGAGTTAACCCTACTAGTAGAGTGCTCACCTAGCATGCACAAAGGCCCAGGTGTAATTCCTTGGTACCACATACATAGAAAAAGCTGCAAGTGGTTCTGTGGCTCAAGTAGTAGAGCTCTAGCTTTGTCGAAGTCCAATGCTTAGGCCCTGAGTTCAAGCCCCAGGACTGGCAAAAAAAAAAAAAAAAACAACCTTTAATTTAATTTTATTGTCAAGTGCTGTATACTTACAGATGTAAGGTGATGATTGCATTTCTTGTCAAGTGTTGTTACTCCCCCCATTTTCCCTTACTTTCCTTCTCTCTTCAACCCCTGCCCCCACAAGTTGTAAAGTTCATTTCCAACGTTTTGTCTTTTGAGTATATTTTTCCTGAATTGCCAGCCTGCTATTCTGTTCAGTTCAGTCTTAACAGGGTAACATAAACTCTTTCCTGAAGGTCAAGTTTGCCAGGCTACCCTATATATTTTGGATCTGGTAATGCCTGTATATTAACCCCTGTTATCACATAGCCTAATTCCTAAAATCAATTTCTCTTCCATCTCTCTTTCTGCATGTACAGAAAGATACATATGTATGTATACATATATATATATGTGTGTGTGTGTGTGTGTGTATATGTGTGTGCTTATACACATAAAACATTCATGGCCTCACATATTAATGGTACATAATATATTGCTTGTGTAAATGGTAAGCTATACCAACTATGTTTGTATGATGTAAACATATGATGCTTACAAATAATGAAACTGCCTAACAACCTATTTCTCTGAAAATATCCCTAACATTAAGCAATTCATAACTATAGATATTATATCCTACCAGTTTCTGTAACTGGTAAATGCTAATCCAAAAACTGTAACCAAAAATTTAATTAATATTTAAAAGTAATCCAAAGATAACAAGAGAAGACTAAAAGTAGAGTTGAAATTAAAAACAGATAGTACAGGGGTGGAAGTATAACTCAAGTGATAAAACACTAGCCTGGTAAATGTAAAGCCCTGATATCAAGTTCTAGTCCCAACAACAAAAATGTAAGGTAGTTAAATAAAACATTATCTACAATGTTAAATTATGAACAATGTGGATAATTTTAAAAGATATAAAATGGCCTAAGCACTCCAAATAAAAGGAAATTTCACTAAAAGCTGCATGACCTATTGTGTGTAGGGTATAATACAGATAAAGAAAAGTTAACAGTGAAAGGATTTTAAAAGTCTAGACTATCTACACCACAATTAGAAAAAGTACATTTCAGCTGCTCAGTGGCTCACACCTATAATCCTAGCTACACAGGAGGCTAAGATCTGAGGATCTTGGATCAAAGCCAGTCAGGACACTAAAGGACGGAAGTCTCTTATCTCCAATTAATCACTAGAAAATGGGATCTAGGGCTGTGGCTCAAGGGGTAGTGTGGTAGGCTTGAGCTGAAGAGTTTAGGGACAGCACCCAGGTCCAGAGTTCAAGCCCCACGACCAACCAAAAAGAAAAAGAAATAGTACACTTCAAGTACATTAGATAAATGGAGAAAAATATAAGTCATAATGTTAAAAGAACAACTTCACAAAGGAAATGTAGCAATCTAAATGTGAATATTCAAAAGCACTTCTAAGGAAACAAGAACTTCTACAACTGGAAAGAAAACTAAGCTCATAATTATAACAGGAGGCTTCAATACTCTTTCATATTCACAAATAAAGCTACTATACAGAAAACAGGAGCATAAACGGTTTGAAATTCTATCAATTCAACCTAATGACATTTACATAGCAAATGCACATTTTTTTTAAGTACGCACACAAGAAATACTAGCAAAGTGTATATTCTAGGCCATGAAATACAACAGACTCTTGGGATCCACAGATATGTGGTTTCACAGAGACTACTATTAGAAAATAAACAAACAAACATGAACTCTTAATATGCATAGAGTTCAATACTGTAGAGTATGTATTTGATTTATTTTTTTTATACTGCCACCCAACTTCTGCTAAAGATATGACATCTCTGACAAATAAAAATTTCCATTTCTGTTGCCTACTTCAATTTCATTTTCTGTGAGATTTCTTAAAGTAGCTTAATTGGTTTGAAACCTTTCTTGGTTTCTAATGCAGACAATGCCTGACATGAATGCTTTCACTTTAACATTCACTTTGATCTTGCTTTGGGGGCACCATTTACATTGAGGAGGTATATTTTCAGGGAATATCCAGGGCATATTCAGAGGGAATATGAAGAGGCACATCAAGGGAAGGGAATAAAAAACAAAGATCTAGCCCACAATAGTTTCACTGATGAACTTTGTAGTTGAAAAAAGAGTATCAGTTTTACACAAATACTTGCAGAAAACATTGCTGGAAATATTTTTCATCCCTAACCTGATCTGACACACTTTCTTGTGAGTATTGCTGCTGCATTGGTTCACCATTTGTCCTTTGTCTTACCATTTTGTTGTTTCCTTTTCCTTACTCAATTTAGAGAAACACAGATACTAGAAACAGGGTACCAAAATCAAATACTGTAACAACAGGGAATACATCAAATGGGAATAAACCAAATAGGGAAAAAAATGAAAGAAGAAAGAAAGAACTTCACACAGTACATTAAAAACAACAACCACAAAGAAAATATCTTGGAGTTCATTTCACTTAACATCATCTTATATGGTCATATGTACATAGCTATTGAGCTACTGTGATCCTCTTCTAGGACTATCCTAGACATATACTAATTATTACAAATGAGGGAAACCATGAATTCTATATTTTTTTGGATCTGATTTACTTTACTTACTTCCTTATGAATGGGATGATGTCATTCTTTCTGATGGAAGCATAATTCCATTGTGTATATATACCAAATTTTCTTGTTTCATACATTTACTGAGGGGAATGGGGGTTGGTTTCTTATCTTAGATATGGTAAATAATGATTCAGTGAACATGGAGGTGCTGGCACCTTTAGGCCTTATTTACAGTCATTTGGGTAAATGCCCAGAAGTGGGATTACTGGGTCTAAGGGTAGCTCTATGTTTAGACTTTTAAGGAACCTCCATACTGCTTTCCAGAGTAGTTGAACAAGTTTACACTCCCACCAACAGTGGGGGAAAGGGAGATGGAGGGGAGTGAAAGTGGGGGAAAAACGGGGAAGGGGCCAACCATGTTCAAGAAGAAATGCACTTATGAACTTACATATGTAGCTGAAATGCCTCTATACATAACCTTGACAATAAAACTTAATTTTAAAATAATCTGATCTGATGTTTTAACTTAAGTGTATATAAAAATTGTTAACAAAACCCATAATATATAAACGGGGTAATCCATACCATGTCCAAAAAGTTTATTAAAGCAATATGAGATTGTCTTAACATTTGGAAATAATTCAGTGTAATTTCCTGAAAGCTAGATTTCAGACAAGATAGAAATGAACTCAGTGTTTCTCTCACTAGACTAGTAACAACCTGGATTATGTTCTATTCATGGAAAATGGCAGGAGCTGAACAGTTCGCAAGTCAAATCACATAACCACAGAGCAAGGTTGTGTTTGTTGACTTTCCATTACTATAACAGAATATCTGAGATAAAAAGCAAAGGTTATTTTGGGCTCATGGGTTTAATGGTTTATATTCAGTTAATTCCACTGCTTTTGGCAACAGCGTATATAACTGCAAGATCACAAAGCAGAGGCGGCCTTTGATCATATGGTGCCAAGGAACAGATAGGAGACTTGCATCCCCAAATCACCACCCCCCATTTTTTAGCCTACATCCCAGTGACTTAAAATCTTTCCCCTAGAAATTACTTCTTAGAGATGTCTGTCATCTTCCAATAATGCAAAAGACCAAGTCTTTAGTACATAGGTTTCCAGGGTACATTGCAGACCAAACTAGGCAAGCTCTCTTGGCCTCATTTCCACTATCAATCAACACATAACCAATATCAACACACAACCTATCAGCAAAAACAAAATACCTCTTCATTGATGAGGCTGGAAAATACACTGCTATCAAAAGAGCAAAAGAAAGTAGGACTGACTGAACTGTAGTCAAGGCAGTCTATACTATAATAACAAGCTTACTACTGATATTCAATGTTGTCCAGAAGTTTTAATAAGGTACTAGGAAAACAGGGTTTCAGTAAAAGGGAAGTAGTATAATGTAAATTGTGTTTAGGGTAAAAGCAACTTTGTGTCTCATCTCCTTGATTTCCCTATCTTCTTCTTTAGCTGAGGAAAACTTTAAAGTGGGAATGATTTATTTAGATTCACTTTCAGAGGTTTCAGTCCATGGTTAATTGGCTCCATTTCTTTAAACCTGAGGTAAGGCAGAATATCATAGGGAGTAGAGGGAAAGCGAGAGAGAGGGAGAGAGGGAAAGGGAGAGAGCCCTCATGATCTAATCACTGGAACACTATTGCTTTGGGGACTAAGTCTTCAATATGAGATTTTAAGTGACATTATAGATCCACATTATAACAACGGCTATCCTCTCTAGACTTGTCTTTAATGAGGAGGACCTTTAGGGAAAAATAATCTATAACCCTCAAATACATTCTCTGTAGTCTATGAACATCCTGCATCCTAATTATCAGGATCTCTTTAGTTTTCCATGCACAGGAAAGTTGGTACCTTATGTGGTCTTCAAAAAGATTTGTGCAAGTAGTAAAAAATGGAAACCTTGCCTGTAGTACAATTGTCTTTTTTTTTAATTTTTGTATGTATGCCAATACTGGGGTTTGTACTCAGGGCCTCATGCTCTTGTATGGCTTTTTCCCTCAAGGCTACACTCTACCACATAAGTCACTTTCAGATTTTTGCTGGTTAATTGGAGACAAGAGTCTCATGAACTTGTCTGCCCAAGCTTCCATCAAACTAGGATCCTCAGATCTCATCCTCCTGAATAGCTAGGATTATAAGCATGAGCTACTAGTCCCCAGCTAAGGTTGTATTTTTGTTGTTGGTGTTTTCAATGAAATCAAACTGCAGTTTTTCTATTACCTATATTGTGAAGATATTTCCTCTCTATGGTAGTTTCATGTATAAATATATCTTCCTTGATATTATTCCTGTTGATTACACTTATCAGTTTCTTACACTGAGTCATTTTACAATTCTCAAAACCTTCCTTGGATGACCTTCTTGTCTCTATATGCAGGCACTAACACGAGGAGATGCTGTCAGGGATAAATCTATCTGTGCCGGTGTTCATGGTGCTGAGCTTCATATTAGCATGTTTTGTGAGATATACGCTTTATATACAAAAAAAACCCAACTGAACAAGCAAGAATGATCATTTCCTCTCCCTCACACAATTTAGAAACTGCTTACCTATCATGTGAAACTTTACGTAGACACTAACAGCCCTTGAGTCTACACAGTAGAAACAGGTGATTACACAATTTTTGTAATTACATATGTTAAGTATTAGGTTCATTTTATGGATGACCTAATATTTCATCTTTGTGTTTATTTACATTTTCTTGATTAGTACCACAAATTGTCTACATTAGTGTACATAAGTTTTGCTAAACTCATGCATTTTATATTTATATATATTTTATGATAGTAAATGACAGAATATTTATTTTATCATACTTAATTTTTTCTATTTTTAACATTTCTATGATATACAGTTTATCTGAAAGTGTTTGCAAATTGATTTTAAGTGTGAAAAAAATCTGTGTATAAACTGACCAATGTAGTTCAAACCCATGTTTTCTAAGGGTCAACACCTATCTTTCCAACTTGACTCCTTAATTCTGATGAACCCAGGTGTGCTAGTTACTCCAATTATGAAGACTAAGGGAAGTTAAACAAATTGTCCTCTGGTAAGAGGGAAAAGTCTGACCTTCAATCCAGATAGTTCTAGCTCTAGAGCCTACCTATGCTCTTTTAACATCACTACACACCTCTGAAATCCCTCCAAATCAATTGAATCTCATATACCATACTGTTTATGGAAGTAATAAAACCAGAACTTCAGATTGAATCTCTACATTATCGGGTAAAGTTGAAAATGAACAAAATCTATCTAGATAGAAATGCTGCACATCTAGGCAGGTAGAATGTTTTATATATATTCCTTGGCATCACTCTTTATCACACATTCTTCTGAGTGTGCTAGTTCATTCCCATGACCACACAAGTACACATCAAAATCTTTCACAGACTTGTCCATGGTGCTTTCCAGTTCTTTTCTCCCATTTTCTAGTACAAATTCACCAATCATATGAATGTACAATCCTCATCTAATCTTACCCATCATGTGACATAAATTACTCCCATTTTATCATTTGAGATCTCTTTCCTGTTCCTGGTTCTCAGTTTTAGTAGAAATTCCATTTTACCTCTATCATTTTTATAATGCTAAAACAAAAGGTACCCAGTGCTTTATCTTTACACTTGTCTTTTCTATCTATATTGATACTTCTCTTTTCTAGCTACATTGATACACTGATATCAATTAAGATAAGACATTACATATGCTAATGGATCCTAAAAAAAAATCTTAAATTTAAATTCTCTATCACTTCTCCAACTTCACTTATAAATTTGATGTTTAAGTTGCACCTGAATGTAATACCACAAGCTTAACTCTTACTTTTCACCATAACCTCCCTAACAGGTGTTCCCAAGTGTTTCCTCAATCTACTTGATGGCACCTATCTTGGAGCTATCTCAGGCATGAATCTATTTGATAATAACCTAATTTAAACCATCATTAAGTTTCTCACTTGTGAGGAGAGTTTGTTTACAAAGGCCTGTAGATAAGGGCTATTTCCTCAATGTATCACATTACTTCTAAAGAAAGAAAAGATGAGGAAAATGGTGCTTGACTCAAGGGTAGGGCAGTAGCCTTGAGCTGAAGAGCTCAGGGACAGCCTCCAGAGTTCAAGCCCCATGAGACACACATCCACACACACAAAAATATGGTGTATAAAAGAGAAAGAAAAGATGACATAAACCATTCCAAGAAATTGCTTGAGACTTTCATGAAAAAATAAGTAAATAGAGGTAGTGGAAATTCTTGAAGCCATTATTAACAGAATACACAGGGATAGAACTACAGGCAAGGATTCAGAGAAGCAGCTACAGTCAAGCTTGCTTGGTTACATACTCAGCTGGAGCAAGTGGTACAAAGATATCTTGCAATCCTTGAAGACAGCATATTTTTACACAATCAAATAAAAAGCAAATCTAATACTTGGCATAGATGGCACTATGATTTCAATAATCATTCAACCCTTTAAAAAAATCCTCACATTGTTTTGTTATTGTTGCTTATTGTATTTGTGTATGATAGGTTGGAACTAGGGCCTGGGGTACTGTCCCTGAGCTTTTTGCTCTATATTAATGCTGTACTAACAGTTGAGCTACAGCCCCATTTTCAGCTTTTTGGTGGCTAACTAGAGAGAAGTGTCTTATGGACTTTGCTGCCTGGGCTGGCTCTGAACTTGATTCTCTAATTTCAGCTTCTTGAGTAGATAGGATTACAGGCATGAGCCACCAGTGTCTAGCTCCCTCACTGTTTTTAACTGCCTTCATAACATGTTGAGAGGTATGTTGGGGGCCGAGTAACGCCATTCTAATAACTTTCTGCTGAGTCCTGTAGTAGGGGTAAACAAGTGGACCTCTTTATCCTGCCCACCTGTTGTGCTGATAGGCTTCCGCACCCAATATAAGGAGGGGAGTTTTAGAGAGAGGGAGATTCCTGCCTTGATGAAGCTGCGTGGCATTTCTGTTCGTGCTCCGGAGAAGCAAGGCTGAGTGCGGGAGGACAGTGGGCCTTCTCCTCTTGCAGCTTGGACTGGCTGGGGTGTGTTTTTCCCATCCCTCCTCAAGAGGGACTGGGGATGAAGGACCCCAACATACTGGTGCCCAACGTGGGGCACAAAAGAGGCACGAAATGGGGCATGAAACGGGCACAAGTGAGAGATACATGGAGGAAAGACTGAAAAACCGGAGAAAACCTGAAAGGCACAAAAAGACTGAACAACCAGGGAAACCTGAAGGGAAAATGCAGGCTGAAGTCACTCACAGGGAAAAAGAAAAAGACAGGAAGACAAGGAGAAAGGGAGGAACAAAGAGAAAAAGGAAAAAGGTGGTAAACAGGAGAAAGGGAAGCAACTACCTACAAAACCAAAGACAAAAAGACTGAACAACCAGGGAAACCTGAAGGGAAAATGCAGGCTGAAGTCGCTTACAGGGAAAAAGAAAAAGACAGGAAGACAAGGAGAAAGAGAGGAACAAAGAGAGAAAAAGAAAAAAGGTGGTAAACAGGAGAAAGGGGAGCAACTACCTGCAAAACCAGAGAAACCTGAAAGGAAAAAGGAGGGACTGAAAGGCCAGGGAAACCTGAAGGGAAAATGCAGGCTGAAATTGCTCATAGGGAAAGAGAAAAAGACAGGGAGGAAGACCAAGGCAAAACTCCTCAAAGACTGAAAAACCAGCGAATGTGTGTGTGTGAAAGATTTTAATTATTCCCAGATCACCTCCGGAGCGCGGGTCATTTTGGGTATGGTAGGGAGGAACCTCGTGGAGGGTGAGGCAATATCCTAGATCACCTCTGAAGCGCAGGTCACTTCGGGCATGGTAGGGAGGAACCTCGCGGAGGGCGAGGCAATGTCCCAGGTAGGGAGGAACCTCACGGAGTCTCTGGCCAGAGCAGTATAAAGGCGAGGATATTTTAGAATAGAACCGAGATGGGTTCAAACCGGAACGACCGCGAATGTGTGTAAAGATATTTTAGAACAGAACCGAAATGGGTTCAAAGCGGAACGACTGCGAATGTGTGTGTGAAAGGTAAATTTAAATCTAAGTCTACATGGGAGTAAACAGTTTAAGGCCTAAAATAATGCAAAGTCAAAGCAGAAAGTGAATGCTAATGTGACAGGCGTTTGCTCCCATGGAAGTAGGTGCATCCCCTCAGATCTGATTTGCTTAAATGGACGGCTGGTAGTCAAAGACGGGCAAGTCCCAGCTGTTAGCCAATCAACCTAAGACAGGAGCCAAGTAAAAAGGACTTAGTGATCCCATGACACGTAAGAAGAGTAATGAGCTTGGAGACACTTAAGACAGGCACAGCCGATCTAATATGGTGGTAGCCCCACATATCCTAAGTTTTGTCTTTTTTAAGATAAAAACAGGGGAGATATTGGGGGCCGAGTAACGCCATTCTAATAACTTTCTGCTGAGTCCTGTAGTAGGGGTAAACAAGTGGACCTCTTTATCCTGCCCACCTGTTGTGATGATAGGCTCCCGCACCCAATATAAGGAGGGGAGTTTTAGAGGGAGATTCCTGCCTTGATGAAGCTGCATGGCGTTTCTGTTCGTACTCCGGAGAAGCAAGGCTGAGTGCGGGAGGACAGTGGGCCCTCTCCTCTTGTGGCATGGACTGGCTGGGGTGTGTTTTTCCCATCCCTCCACAAGAGGGACTGGGGATGAAGGACCCCGACAGAGGTAGAGCTTTTAAAAGGTAACAGAGCCATGAGGAGGTCTCAGGAGTGGAAATACTCTTGCTTTAAAGGGAGGAGTTCAGCAATCATTTGCTTCATGGTCCTTCCACCTTCTACCATGGAATGATACATTAGAACAGAGCTTAGAAAGCCAGTGCTTTCATTCGATTTCCCAGCCTCCTGAAATGTGAGTCAATAAACTTGTTATGAGTTACCCAATCTGTTATATTGTCATATTAGAACAAAACAGATTAACAGTTGGCATTTAGAAAAAGATTTTTAAAAAAACAACTTTTAAAATTAAATGTTTGTTCTCGTCATCGCAAATGTAAAATATTTTATTTCCTCTAATCCTCGTCATCGCAAATGTAAAATATTCTATTTCCTATAATAACATTTCAGGCCTAAAGATAAAAAATCTCTTCAACAAATGGTGCTGGGATACCCATATGTAGGAGATTGAAACTGAATGCCTGTCCTTCAACTTGCACTAATACCAATTCAAACTGGATCAAAGACTTCAATGTAAAGATGTAAGGATCTGAAGCCTCGAAAGTAGTAGGGAAATACTAGAACTTATTGGCATAGGTGGGAACTTCTAAATAGAATTCTAAGAGCATAACAAATAGGAGAAAGAATGAACAAATGAGGAGAAAGAATGGACAAATGGGATTGCATCACCCTAAAAACCTTCTGCACAGAGAAAGGTACACTCACTAAGCTAAAATGACAACAGAGTGGGAATAGATTTTAGCTAGCCATACATCCAACAAGGGCTGGATAATCAGAATATACATGGAGTTTCTAAAAGTAATCCACTAAGGAACCTGTAACAAATTCATTGAACAAAGGAGCTAAATAAAGGTTTCTCAGAAAAAAAGTACAAATGGCCAATGAATAAATGAAGAAATCCGCAATATTCCTGGCCGCAAAGGAAATGCAAATCAAAACAACACTGAGATTCCATCATACCATTCAGCAATGGTCTTCATCAGATTAGGAACAACAATAATGTTGGAAATGATTGAGGAAAAAATAGCTCTAATATAATACTTCTGGGGCAATACAGATCAGTGTAACAAGAAGTATAGAAATCACTTATCAGTGGAAGTGGTGCTATGGTTCAAGGGGTAAGGTGGCAGCCTTGAGCTGAAAAGCTCAGGGACCATGCCCAGGCCCAGAGTTCAAGCCCTACAACCTATCAAAAAAGAAAAAATCTATACTGTTTAGCTGGTCGTGGTGACTCACACCTATAATCCTACTTTCTCGGAAGGCTGAGATCTGAGGATCTCTGTTCAAAGTTAGCCTGGACACTAAAGTCCGTGACACTCTTATCTCCAATTAACTACCAGAAAACCAGAAGTGGTGATATGGCTCAATGGGTAGGGTGGTAGCCTTGAGCTAAAGAGCTCAGGGACAACACCTAGGCCCAGAGTTCAAGCCCCACGATTGACAAAAAAAAGTACAAAAACAAAGAAATAGCTCATCAAATTAAAACAAAACTATTCTCTGATACAAAGATACCAATTTTAGGCATTTATCTAAAAAATTGCAAATCAAAATATAACATGCCATGTTTATTATACTAATATTTACCATAACCAAGTTATGGAAATAGTCCAGACTAAATAGATTAAACACACACACATTTTGGTTGGTCCAGGCAAGACTGACAATCCACTCTTAGCATGAAGCAGCTACAGAAAATGGACTATACCTCCCCACATGCCTTATAAGATTAAAAGGAACTGAAATAGCAAATGAAGGGAAAAGGAAGCAAGCTAGATAGATGAGGAAACAGAAAGTATATTATTTTCAGCAAATATCAAAAGGACCAGACTAGAAGTTAAAAATAGGAAGCAAGCTGAAAAAAAAAAAAGGTTAAGAAGCCCTTCTTTTTACTGTCAAGATTAAGAAGTAAGCCAGACCCAAAGGCACATAGACTCAATAGTTTCCCTCATTTGTAATAATCAGTACACATCTAGGACTCTCCTAGCAGAGGATTACAATAGTGCAAAACCTAGGTTCATAAGGTCATATAGGATGAGGCTAAATGAAAGGATCGCCAGGATATGGAAACAAAGAGCTTTATCTTGTGTGATTGTTGTTCTTAATGTACTATGTTATTTCTCTTCTCTTTTGTTGCCCTTTGGTTAATCTCTTATTGTTACTGTATCTGACTTTGTTACCTGGCATATTGTATATAAGGTTGTTTGTTTATTTGAAATAGAAAAGAGAAGGGGGGAAACAAGATGACTGGAAGTGGGGGAGGAAAATGAGAACAAAAACATGAGAAGGGATATCAATGTGTGAGATGCAAAGCACCTACTATCTGGCTAATGTAACTGTAACCCCTCTAGACATTACAATGAAAAAATAAATTTAAAAAACACAAAAATGATAAAAAAAAATGAACATTGCATAATACACTAATATAGCATATTATGTGTCTTGGCAAATGATTTATGTACTATGGCTATGTTAAATAAGTAAAAATATGTGAGATTTAAAAAAGAAATAGGGGAGGTATTATTTAAATCTGTTTTCTCCTTTGAGATATAGGAAATACTTACAAATTTCTTAGTTTGCAATGTTAAAAATCTGGGAACACTTCCTGAGTGGTTAGAGAAAGAAAGAATCTAAAGGACTTAACTAACAAAAAAAATTCCTAAACATTGCCTGTGTTTTGTATTGGATTCATCTACCTTACCCACTCAAAATCATTATCTAAAGATTGGGGGTTACTACATGGTTATGGGTTACTGAGCCCAACTCAGACCATATAAGAACAGTCAACTCTCCTGTTGAATCTATAAATCCCATTTCCTGCATGGGAAACAGAAAGTGTTCCTTTCTTTCTCCATTTCTCCCATTATACTAAAATAATTCCTTGCTAAAACTTTGAAAAAAATTAAAGTAACTTGAAGACAGATTGAAATGCATGATAATGAAAAGACTACAACTCAACAATGGATATTCCTTCAGGAGTAAAATGACAAGAGATAGCAGATTTCAAACAAAATAGCCTAGAATGTGAAATTTCCTAACCATATCTATGGTAGATTCCTTCTTGAAATGTTGAAATACCCTAATGCCAATGCCACAAAGACAATATAGGAATTATTCTAACCCATTATGTCATTCTGATCGGAAAAAAAATGGAAAAGCACTAATCTTGATTTAAAACACATTTATGATTTAATGTATTATCTTGAACAAGAACTTTAAGAATTTTATACCTATATAATTCATGATTAACTACATGTCAGACACTGGTGGTTGCTGTGAGGCATATATCTAATTACAAATAGCGTAGGTACCAATATATTAAAATGGAGATGGAGAGGTGACCTAAATGCTCCTGTAACTTTGGTAGGCCCAATGGGAATTTCCTGAAAGAGCAAATGAAGTATGTACCTTTTAATGCTGTGGTCTTTTCTTTTTCATCTGGACCTCCCTGCTGGATTTGGGCCATGTTTATCCAAATTGGCAAGAAAATTAAAGAGATCAAGGAAATAGACATCAATCTTCAGAAGACAGTCTAGAATGAATGAAAGCAATACATTAAGCTCTACTCCATTCTATCTACTTCATGAGAGCTTACTGGATCCTCAAGCTGCAAGACAGTCTCCTATCTTGATTGCCACTGCACTTTATACCTATACCATCGCACTTATTGTCTGCTTTGCATTAGGTTATTTGTGTTTCTATCTGGTTGAGTTAACAGAGTTCTCACTCTAGAAATATAGATCTTAAGTTGTCTTCATTGTAATTCTCATGTCACTGAACATGATACCTTAAAGATACGTATGTATGTATGTATGTATGTATGTATGTATGTATGTATGTATGTAGCAAAACTTTACTGGTTAGTTCCTTATTATCTGAGGGTTTTTGTTACTGACTTGTGGGGGTTTTTGTTTTTGTTTTTGCTTTTTAAGATAGGCTGACCTGAAACTCATGAACCTTCTGCCTTAGCATCTAGTGTCCTGGATCCCCTAATTTTTTTAAAAAAAATCAAGTAATTTTAAAAAATTACAATTCTTAGGAGTTCAGACTAGTGGTAAAGTGCTTGCCTAGCATGCACGAAGACCCAGATTCGATTCCTCCGTACCACATACATAGAAAAAAAAAGCCAGAAGTGGTGCAGAGGCTCAAGCGGTAAAGCTCAAGTCTTGAGAAAGTCCAAGGACAGGGTTCAGGCCCTGAGCTCAAGCCCAGGACTGGCAAAAAAAAAAAAAATTACAATTCTTTCAAAGTAAATTGCAAACAGAATCCTAGAATATACAAATAGAAGAAATTCATAATTCATAAAATATCACAAGCACCTATAATATAAATTAAAAATTAAACTTCATGGGCTGCGCAGTGGCTCACGCCTATAATCCCAGGAAGCTGAGATCTGAGGATAGTGGTTCAAAGCCAGCCCGGCACAAAAGCCCGTGAGACTCTTATCTCCAATTAACCACCAGAAAACCAGAAGTGGCCCAGTGGCTCTAGGGGTAGGGTTGTAGCCTTGAGCTCTTCAGCTCTTCAGAGCTCAAGGACAGAGCGCAAACCCAGACTTCAAGCCCCATGACCAACAAAAAAATAAACAAATTAAAAAATTAAGTTGTATGGAAAAAACAGCTGTTTTAAAAATGAAGTTCTCTTTAAGTTTAATATCTGGAAGTACTGCTCTATAGATTGCCTTCTAGTAAACTATCATAATATAAAATTGTGTTCATTACAATCTAATTCTGTTCTACATCAGCCAAAGGAGAAGCATTAAAACTATAAATGGATGGCTTAAATAAGCAAACAAAGTTTAAAAAAAAAGAAACAAAACAGCACATAAAGTAGAAAATTTTCAACCTGATTCAAATCATGTAAAAACTATAATGAATCCTGGAGTGGTAATATATGCCCATAATCCAGCACTTAGGAAGCTAAAAGTAGACAGGAAGATGACATGGGAAATCTGTACAAATAAATGCACAGAAATAGAGGGACAAAGAGTTAATAAATGCAGCAACGGTACTCATAGGAAACTATGAAAATAAACTATACAATTTTGTGTGTAGAGATGAAAAGGGAAAATTGGAAGAACAAGAGAAAGGAAGATGTTGCCCAAAACTCTTTACCTGATTGATATAACTATAACTTCACTGTGTATATCATCTTTATCATAATTTTTGAAAATTTAACACAAATGAACAAAACAACAACAACAAGCATATTGATGACAATAACAAAAGAAGACTGACTATTCATTATTCTGCTGAGGAACCAATGCCTTGTTTTCAACAAGGCAAACTTCAGTTTCCATTCACAACTACATAGTATTCTTTAAACACAAAGACTTGCTTTTGAAATCAGAATACAACAGAAAATAGTTTAAAATTCAGTAAATAGGTAAAGATGCAAAAACTTAACACTGAAAGTACTTTTCTTTTTGGTGGTAACGGGCTTGTACTTTCTTTTTTGTCTCAAGGCTTGTACTTGCACTATACTCTATGAGCCATGCCTCCAAACCCTTTTTGGCACTAGTTTTTCAGATAGTCTTGTCCAGAGACAGTTTCAGATCACAATCTTCTTAACTAGGCTCCCTACACAACTGAGATTATGGCAGAAATCATCACACTAAGCTTGTTTGTTACGATGGAGCCTTGCTATAACATTTTTCTCAGCCTGGCCTTGTACCACAATTTTGCTTCCTGAGTACCTGGGATTACAGCCAGCACACCTGGTCTGGAAAATATATTTAAGCTATGTATGACTATAGAAATATTGGTTGTTACAAGTGCTGTTCATATCTCAACTGTAATTGCAGGTAATATGATTTGTAAGAGAAAGGGTCCTTCAGCTCAACCATGAGTAGAGTTTAGCTACTAGTCTATGACAAAGGATTTAACTTTGCTGTGCTTCATTTCCCATATTTGTTCAATGGAAGTGCTATCATCTTTCACCCACAGTAAGATTAAATAAGAACATGAAGTATGGTATCGTCTCTGTAGTTAAATGATCAATATTAGGTTTTACCTTTTTAATAGGTATAATAAGTCCTAACTTCACCATTTAACAATAGATCTGTGGCATTTGACAAGTAACTTAATATCCAAAAACTTCATCTTTTCATAAATGTGAAATATACAATAATGGTTGATAATTGAGTATCATAAAGAGTAGTGTGTATGTGTGAATATACAATTTCTGGTATAACTTTCGGGGTTATTGTTACACAATAGCATCATAGCTCCTAAAAAGAATTCCTAGAATATAAGACAAATGGTATCGAATGTATTTAAGGCTCACCAGTGTAAGTCACTATTAGGAAATGGAAGTATATCTAGGAGGTTGAGGTGAGACCAAGTGGAAGTCAAGTCAACAGAGCCAGCTCTCAAAGGGGACAGTGAGATTCAAACCATTCCCCATCTCTCTCTTTGCTCCACCTCATGCTCCCAACAATAATGTTTTATCTTAACGAAGGGCCAAAAGTAATAGAATTAATGAATGACCATAGATTAAAGCCTACAAAACTATGAGCCAAAATAAATGTTCAAGTTTACTATTTCAGTTACTTTATCATAGAAATAGAAAGCTGTCTGTCTAATATGACTTTTGACAGAGGAAACATTTTCACTTAGCATGGAAGTAGCTGTTACTTTTCTTCTGTGAATAGTTAATTCAAAAAAGATAAATTCACCTTTGGTTAATTTCAAATTGTTACAGTATCTGACTTTGTTATTTGGTATATTATATACATATAGAGAGAGAGATAGATAGATGTTTGTTTATTTGAAATAGGGGGAAAAAGACTGGGGGAGGGAAATGGGGACAAAAACAGAAGGGGTATCAATGTATGAGAAATAATGCACCTTCTATCTAGCGAATATAACTGTAACCCCTCTATACATTAAAATAAAATTTTAAAATAGAATTTTTTTTAAAAAAGGTAAATTCAACAGGAATAAAATATGCCTAAATCCCTTGAAAAAACATATCCTAGTCTATAGTTTAGGCAATGAGCAAGTCCCTGGAGTTGCAATGGTGCCGTGCCTAAAATAGATATAGGCACTGTTTGTCTAGAGGCTTCCTGAATAGATGAAATCAAACTGCCAAGAAGCCACAAATAATGTAGACAGACCTAGAGTGATCATTACTGTTACCAAAGCAACACTTGTGCTATCTACCTACATTCAGAAATTAGTCAGATCTGAGGAGTCTCATAAATGTGTGCACAAATTTCACTTGCAATCTTTTATTTATATCCTGTTTCAGAAATTAACAAAGATGTTTGTTATAAGAGGTTCCACAATGGTCTTTGCTAACAATTCCACAAATAAATTATCTATAAGAAGTGCCTTACAATTTTAACTCTATCTTTCAAGTAATTCAGTATTTCTTCTATTTATACTATTAGATTGTTCTACAATGGATCCAAATTATCTGATTCCTAAATTTTAAAAATGCATATGATTGGGCCAGGAATTTGGCCTACTGGTTAAAGTGCTTGCCTAGCATGCATGAAGACCCGGGTTCGATTCCTTGGTACCACATACATAGAAAAAAGCCGGAAGTGGTGCTGAGGCTCAAGTGGTAGAGCTCTAGCCTTAAGAAAGTCCAAGGACAGTGCTCAGGCCCTGAGCTCAATCCACGACTGGCAAAAAAAAAAAAAAAAAAATGCATATGATTACTTCTTTGTGGCTCCTTTAATGAAGGTAGCATTATAAACATATTTTTGCTGATGGAGTTACATTTTAAACAATCATTTTCAAGATACCCAAGATAAAATACCAATTATTAATCATTGTTTTTATTTTATATGACACAACCTAAAAATTCATTTCACTGGAGTAGCAGTATGTAAGTTAGGAGACTATTAATTAGTTCACATGATCCTAAACCTTATAATACCAGATACAAAGCAAGTAAGCACTAAGCAAAAGCAATGTCTCTGTTCTTCCATACTGTTAGATTTTTGTCCTCTTGAGTTATTTTCCATGGCTGTGGCACAGCTGGTAAAGGTAAATCAGGAATATTATAAAATCTCAATTTAGTTTTCCTAATAAAAATTCAGAGTTATAACCTGCATGACCACAGATAAACACTCCTGAAAATGTATCCAGCAAGCCGCTTGGTACATTTGATATATATTAATATGTGCACTCAACACAGTTTATTTAGCATTATCTGATGGAGGTTAGGTTATAGGGAATAAAGTGGTGGAAGGTTTTCACTGATGTGAATTGGGACACAGTTGACATGCTGTATACTTCATGATAACCACTGAGGTTTAAATATGGTTTCCTAGAAATGTTTATAGTACAAACTAGATTCAAAACATCTCAGTTGGAGATTTCATTCTGTGAACTACACAAAGCAATTATCATATCTTTTTCCTTTCCATGATTTCAACCAAGAATCCACTATGTATAAATAAAGCTATAAATAACGTGTCATGTGTAATCTTTATCCAGTCAGCATTTCAAAACATGAAACAGTACAATATTTATTTTCTCTGTTTGCTCAAAATACAGGGTGAGCACTTATAAAATGTACAGAAAGATACACAGAGGGCTTTTTATATATTTGTTTTAAGGCAGATATTAAATACAAAATAGAAATAGACTACAGGGGGTGGGGAAGAGCCCATTGCATTTCACATTTGGATACACTGAAAGTTCAAGGTGTTGCATAGGACAAATAAAACTGGGTGAATTATCTGAGGCTCTTGGGACTGCTCTGATGCTAGGCTAACGCCAAATAATCCATGCTCTCTAGGTCCAGCTCTAGAAATCAAGCTAAGACATTCAATCAGCAATTAAAAGTACACTAATTGAAACTGGTACCAGAGATGTGTAGGGAACCAAAACAACCATCCAAATGACAGTTTAAAAACAAAAAAAAAAACATTGTTGTTCATCAATGAGGTTTCCCTCAAACTAAAACTAGACAGCATACAATACCGAACTACAGTGAGAAAAAAAATAGTAGGGAGAATGAAGTCACCAAGCAAGAGCAGACACAGAAGAAAAGAGCCCAAATGTAACACAGGCTCCTGGGGCATAGAAAAAAGTAGCTTCTATACAGAATGCACTTATGTTAGCTATGCTCAAAATCCTGGAAGGATATTAAAATCACTCTCATTTACAGAAAAGTGATATTGATAGGTGCGATTTGGATGTATCCTAAGAGGAAACAATAAAATCATAAAGACTATCATCTATGATGACACAAATTTCTAAGACGATCAGAAAAAAAGGAACATAACTGAATTTAAGCTTTTTGATTTACATTCCTTTTGAACTTTATTTAAAAGTGTGTCTGGACAAAGGCTAAGTATGTAAATTACCTTCAAATAAAGGTTTTTGTTTTGGTTTTGTTTTCCCAAAGACTAATGAACAGTATTCCTACTATCCCCTAAATGTACATAATGGCCTCAAGGTCATCAATTCCTTTCATACCCACTATATATAAGTCATTGCTAAAACTAGAAGAGATGTGAGAAATATGTGAAATTTCTCAGATATATGAAAAATCCTCAGCTTTGTGACCAAGTAAATCAGCCTAAAGCATCCTAAGATATAAGGGGTGATTCATTACTAGCTTCTATTTGTTACCTCTTCTAGAACATTCTGGTAAAGTCAAACAAATGATAACTTCATTAGAAAAATAATTCCAATACTTTTTACACAAAAGGTTCATATTCTTTTTCCTTTTTTTTTTTTTTTTTTTTTTTTTTTTGCCAGCCCAGAGCTTGAATTCAGGGCTTGAGCACTGTCTTGTGGGTTCCCTCAAGGTTACTGCTCTACCACTTGAGCCACAACACCACTTCTGGCTTTTTCTATGTATGTGGTACCAAAGAATTGAACCTGAGTCTTCGTGCACTCTACCACTAGGCCAAACTCCCACCCCAGAAAGTTTACACTCTTATACTATTCTATGTTATTAGGAAGTATTTGTATTTTTAGGCAAGTGTGATGACTAAAACTGTCAACCAAAATTGTCCGAGTATATGAATTTTCAGAATTAAAACTAAGGTTAAAAAATACTTCTCACCATTCTTTACAATGCTTTCAGAAATCAAACACCAGAAAGAAAAGCTCAAAGTTAAGAAATATTAAATAAAAAGGTTTTAGGATAAACATTAAAAAGATTGCTTTTCATAAGTTCTACACTTGGAAATCAACTTGTTAAATTACACATTGTTTTTCATCTACAAAAAAATAGTCATAGGGCTGGGAGTTTGACTTGCTTGCCTAGCATCCACGAAGACCCAGGTTTGATTCCTCGGTACTACATACATAGAAAAAAAGAAAAAAAAAGCTGGAAGTGCTGCTGAGGCTCAAGGGGTAGAGCTCTAGCCTTGAGAAAGTCCAAAGACAGTGCTCAGGCCCTGAGCTCAAGCCCAGGACTGGCAAAAAAATAAAAATAAAAAATCAATAAAAATATATTTCATAAATAAATGCTTTTAAAAAAAGTCATGAAGATTAGAATAGAAAATCTTATACAAGACAATGCTACAACTTAAGTGAAGAATTAAACAAGAACTAAAACAATTCTCAATTTTGAAGTCTGTCAAAAAAAATTAAGTAGTCTTTTTGATGAAATTTTCACTGTATAATAGAAATGGCTGAATGATAGCTAAGGACAAAGTAATTCTCAAAAACAATATTTACTCCACATTTTAGAAAAACAATACGCCAATAAGTAGTCTCTTCATATAGGTCAAACACATATGCCATTTTATAATGAATGTAAAATTAATATATATACATACATACATATATACATACACACATATATTCAGAACTCCAGGCCAACTCCAATTTCTCTCAGCTGAGGATTCTCATTTGGGTGATTAAATTTGCATTCAAGATACCTTGACAAGCTCTGTAATCTTCTGAAGAGTGGAGGGGCTGAAGTTTTCTACTTCTAAGGTAACTTACAGAACTAGATTACTGGAATTGATTGTTGGATTACTGGAATTGATTGTTGTTAAAGGCCTGGGTAGCTCCAATCATGGGCTGCCGGAGGACTTCCACAATATGCTCGAGAAAGAAAAATCCAGGATAGCAAAAGAAACCTCACTATTGCTTTCTTGAGACCCTGTTGATACACAGGTGATGCTGTGCATCATTAAAGGGGTTCTACATAAAAGCATGGTTGAAACAAAAAGATCACTGGAAGCCATCTCAGGCCAGCTACAACAAATGGGGAAAAAAAAAAAAAAAAAAAACCCTGTGCTCCAAATATTGGAGAGGAGATACATTTTTGTATATCAAGAGAGCAAAAATGAAAATAATACAGCAGTAAAAATAAAATCACAATTACACTAGAAAACATGCATGGATCTTTCAAAAATACTAGCAAGTGAGAGAAAGATGGCGCCGAGACAATAGGGACGCTGCCTAGCTCTCTCTCACAAAAAGAGAGAACCAGGGAGTCCCACGAATCAATTACCTTAAGAAATCCACAACAACAAACTCAAGAAGCAAGAAGCAACGGAGAAGGACCCAAACTGGAAAAGAAATCCAGATAAAGCTCACATCCAACTTTCTCAAAGAATTTGGAACTCGAGGACCCCTCCCCCACCGCGCCGGCTCCAAGCCAAGAAAAGCAGCAGCGGGAGGGGGCAGTGGAGGGAGCCGGGCCGGGCAGCACCTGGCCAGGCAACCCGGTCAGCAAGCCATAGAAGCAGCTGAACCCAGAGGAGGAACCAGAACAGCAAGCAGCGGAACCCAGACGCGGACCACAAGCCGTGGCGGAGATCCGAGGGGAGTGAAGGATTCTCCAACACCGTGCAGCACCCACAGACGAACGCAGAGGCGTGAGTACTGCAGCGGGCCCCCAAAAACAGAGTGGGTGCCAAGCAATAGAACTTAACTCAGACCCCTCCACCCCGCCTGAGAAGAGCAGGAGCAGGGGGCAAGGAATCCTGTCCCTTCCCTCAACAGCCCCCTCCCCCAGGCCAATGACTGAAGATTGACAGGCGGGAGGCGCTAAGACCCAGCACCCCACCAGGGGAGGCGGGGGTGTCCCAGCTCCCACCCGCCCACCTGGTTCCTCTCCCAGGCCACTGGGTCTGGAGGCGCTAAGACCCAGCACCCCACCAAGGGAGGCTGAGGTGTCCCAGTCCCCACCCGCCCACCAGGTTCCTCTCCCAGGCCTCTGACTGGAGACTGACAGGCGGGCTACGCCAAGACCCAGCACCCCACCAGGGGAGGCGGGGGTGTCCCAGCTCCCACCCGCCCACCTGGTTCCTCTCCCAGGCCACTGGGTCTGGAGAGTGGGGAGCACTGTGTCCCTGCCTTACAACAGCAGGTGGGGTGTACGGGACAATAGGAGCCAGCATCTGTCCCCCTCAAATCTTGAGCCGGGCATTCTCCAGCTGGGAATCCTGAGCAAGACAGCACCGAGGGGCCCCCCCACAGTCACAGACTCTCGGACAAAGCAGCAGGGAACTGAAGGGCCAACCAGCAGCCAAGCTAGCCTTCTGAGAATCAGAAAGGCTCCCCTCCGCCCTTGGAGCAAACGTCCTCAGCTGGGCCCCACCCCTGGGAACAGAGCAGACAGCTGCAGGTCCTGCTGAGAGCCCCTGGAAACCCCCAAACCCCAGACCTTTGGCTGGGGGCCCACCCCTAGAAGCAGCACAGGAAAACCAACCATCCGCCCAGCATGCTGAGACCGAAGCTTGCAGATCCATCCCACGGCCCACTGTGAGGCCACTGGCTGGGCTGAGAGCTAGTCGTACAGCAGCACACAGCCTCTGGGAATCGACCGAACACCTACAAAAACGGCAAACTCTGACATAGTCAGCAGAGGAATCAATTTGGCTGAGAACCACAGGTATTCACATACTCCCAGAACCACGGTCCCAATCCAAGCAAAGACCGCTACCTACTGACCACAGAGCGAACTACAACAACAGTTCTCGATGCCCAGGAGAGCTCAAAGAAGAATCACGACATACATAAATAATCAAAGTCCCACGCAAAGCCCAAAAAGCAACAAGAGCTAAGGGATGAGAGAGATGTCACCATCCCAAGAAATGACACCTGAAGAGACACGAAACATGACCCTATTCAAGGACATGATTGTGCACATGACTAAAGAGATTAAAACAGAATTCCAAAAACAATTCCAGGAACATAAGCAGGAAATCTCCAAAGAGCTCCTAGAATTCAAAAGAGAAATGGAAGAAAAGATTAATACCCTCAGAGCAGACATGAACAGCTCAGCGTCCACACTTCAAGCAAAAATGGAGGCATTAAGCAGCAGATTGATGGAGACGGAGAATAGAACATCAGAAACGGAAGACAAAACACAGAGCTGGAACAGAGAATCGCCACCTTGGAAAAATCAGTCAGAATCTACCAGAGAGAGCTCCAGGAACTGGCAGATCTTCGTATAATAGGGATTGAGGAGGGGGCCGAATTCCAGGACAAAGGTATGCAACCTTTATTCACCAAAATCATAGCAGAGAACTTCAAAAGGGAAAATACTCACATTATTGAAGGTTTCGGGACCCCACGCAGGCAAGATCCTAGAAGGAACTCACCTAGACATAGCATAGTAAAGACATTAGACCCGAATACCAAGGAATTGATCTTAAATGCTGCAAAAACAAAGAAGGAGCTATATTATAATGGGAAGAACATTCGAATTACAGCAGATCTCTCCACGCAAACCCTAAATGCAAGAAAAGCTTGGAAAAACATCATTGATGTCCTGAAGACCAACAACTGCCAACCCAGACTGATATATCCAGCAAAACTAGCATTTACATTTGAGGGAGAAACAAGAATATTTCACTCCAAAGAGAAGCTTTATGAATACGTGCACACTAAACCAGCGTTACAAAGAATACTAATTAACCGAGAACAAATTGTAGAACATCAAGAACCCCCATCAAGAAGCAAATATCTATAATTCACTAAACACAAAAGGGGAAAAAAGAGAAAGAAACTTAGAAGTAAAAATAAATAACAACAATGGACACTGACCACTTCTCCATAATCTCCCTAAACGTGAACGGGCTGAACAATCCAATCAAAAGACTCAGAGCAGCAGACTGGATTAAGAAACACCACCCATCTATATGTTGCCTCCAAGAGACACACCTCACTGCCAAAGACAGAAACAAATTCCAAGTGAAAGGCTGGAAACGAATTTTCCACTCCAATGCACCATGCAAAAAAGCAGGAGTAGCAATCTTAGTCTCCGATAAAATTTACTTCTCAGTAAAATCAGTACACAAAGATAGAGATGGCCATTATATATTAGTAAAGGGTACAATCCATGCCCATAATATTACAGTTATAAACATCTACTCCCCCAACACGGGAGCACCCAAATTCGTCAAACACTCTTTTAGAACTACAGAACAAGATAGACTCAAACACAATCATTGTCGATGACCTCAATACTCCACTCTCAGCAAATGACAGGTCAACTCAACAAAAGTTAAGCAAAGACACCATCGACTTAAATGACACCATAGCCCAGCTGGGCTTAACAGATATACACAGAGTCTTCCACCCAACGGCGAAACTTTTTACATTTTTCTCAGCAGCACATGGAACACACTCCAAAATAGATCATATAATAGTTCATACAGAAAACTTAAGCAGATACAAGAAGTCTGACATAATCCCATGCATCCTATCAGACCACAGTGGAGTCAGACTAATTCTGAACAATGCAGTCAAATTCAAAAACATTCAATAACATGGAAACTGAACAACACACTTCTGAATAACCCCTGGGTAAGAGATCAGATCAGAAATGAAATTAAAAACTTTCTTGAATGTAATGACAATCAAGAAACATCACAAAGAAACTTGTGAGACACAGCAAAGGCAGTTCTAAGAGGCAAATTTATCGCACTACGAGTGCATATTAAAAAGACCGAAGAAGAGCACGTAAATAACCTTAAAAAAAAAAACTGAAACACCTAGAGGAGCAAGAAGGAGTTAATTCTAAAACACCTAAAAGGACAGAAATAACAAAAATAAAATCAGAAATTTCAGAGATTGAAATAAGATCTACTATACACAAAATTGATAAATCAAAAAGTTGGTTCTTTGAAAGAGTCAACAAAATTAACAGACCCTTGGCAAGATTAATCAAAAAAAGGAAAGGGGAGACTCAAATAAACAAGATTAGAGACCCCATGGGAACAATCACAACTGATTCCCAAGAAATCCAGTCCATAATGAATAGGTACTACCAGGGCCTATATTCAAAGAAACAAGAAAATCTAGTAGAAATGGATGATTTCTTAAATAAATATAGGCTACCCACACTGAACAATGATGAGGTAAACAAATTGAACAGACCAATTTCTTACAACGAAATTGTGGAAGCAATCAGGGAAATGCCAACCAAAAAAAAGCCCAGGTCCAGATGGTTTCACTGTGGAATTCTACAAGACATTTAAGGATGAAATAACACCTATACTCTTGAAACTCTTCCGAGAAATAGAAACAGAAGGAGCAATACCAAACTCATTTTATGAAGCTAATATTACTCTCATCCCCAAGCCAGGGAAAGACCCAACAAAAAAAAGAAAACTACAGACCTATCTCTCTAATGAACACAGATGCAAAACTCCTCAATAAAATATTAGCCAACAGAATCCAGAAACAAATTTAAAAACACATACACTATGATCAAGTGGGCTTCATCCCACAAATGCAAGGCTGGTTTAACATTCGCAATTCAATCAATGTAATACATCATATCAATAGAGCTAAAGATAAGAATCATATGATAATTTCTCTGGACGCAGAGAAGGCATTTGACAAAATACAACATCCATTCATGTTGAAAGCATTAGAAAAAATAGGAATAAGAGGTACATTCCTCAAAATAGTGAAAGCCATATATGAAAAACCTACAGTATTATACTAAATGGTGAAAGACTGGAACCATTCACCTTAAAATCAGCAACTAGACAGGGATGCCCACTCTCTCCACTTCTCTTCAATATAGTGCTGGAACCCTTAGCCAGAGCAATAAGGCAAGAAAAGGACATCAAAGGGATCCACATAGGGAAAGAAGAAATTAAACTACCTTATTCACATACGACATGATCCTCTACTTGAGTGACCCAACAAACTCCACTCCCAAACTACTGAAATTAATAAACCACTTTAGCAAAGTGGCAGGATACAAAATCAACCTTCAAAAGTCAGTAGCCTTCTTGTACACCAACAATACACAAACAGAAGGCCAAATCAAGAAAATGATCCCATTCCCAATAGCCCCCAAAAGAATAAAATACTTAGGAATATACTTAACCAAAGAAGTAAAGGAATTAATCAATGAAAATTATAAAAGCCTAATGAAAGAAATTAAAGAGGACACTAGGAAATGGAAAGACATCCCATGCTCATGGCTAGGGAGAACCAACATAGTAAAAATGGCTATACTGCCAAAACTGATATACAAATTCAATGCAATCCCCATCAAAATCCCAAAGACATTCTTTATGGAAATTGAAGATATAATCCAAAGATTCATATGGAACAAGAAAAGATCTAGAATAGCCAAAAAGAGCAATGCTGGTGGTATTACTATACCAGACTTCAAACTCTACTATAGAGCCATAGTAACAAAAACTGCTTGGTACTGGCACAAAAACAGACCAGAAGATCAGTGGAACAGAATAGAAGACCCAGAAATAGAACCATATACCTATAGGCAACTTGTATTTGACAAAGGAGCCAAAGATAAACAATGAAACAAACACAGTCTATTCAATTATTGGTGCTGGCAAAACTGGGCAGCCACATGCAGAAAACTAAAAATTGACCCCAGCCTTTCACCATGCACAAGCATTAACTCAAAGTGGAGCAAAGACCTCAACATCAGACCAGAAACCGTGAAATTGCCACATGATAATGTAGGAGAGACACTGGAACTCATAGGCACAGGCAATAGATTCCTGAACAGAATCCCAGGGTCACAACAGATCGGAGAGAGACTCGATAAATGTGACTACCTAAAAATAAAAAGTTTCTGTACAGATAAAAACATAGTTGCAAAAGTAGAGAGACAGCCAACCAACTGGGAAAAGATATTCACCAACAATATCCAGTATCTACAGGGAACTCAAGAAACTAATCCCCCCCAAACCCAATAAACCATTCACTAAACGGGCAAGGGAACTAAAGAGAGACCTATCAGAAGAAGAGATTAAAATGGCAGAAAAACATATGAAAAAATGTTCATCATCTATGGTCATAAAGGAAATGCAAATAAAAACAACCCTAAGATACCACCTTACCCCAACAAGAATGGCCAAGATTTTGAACTCAGACAATGACAGTTGCTGGTGGGGTTGTGGAGAAAAAGGAACCCTACTGCACTGCTGGTGGGATTGTCAACTAGTTCAGCCACTCTGGAAAGCAGTGTGGAGGTTCCTTAAAGAACTGAAAAGAGACCTTTCCTATGATCCCGCCATACCACTTCTGGGCATCTATCCTGACCCAGGATATTATAAAGACACCTACTCAGCTATGTTCATCTCTGCACTATTCACAATAACCAGGCGATGGAAACAACCCAGATGCCCTACTGTAGATGAATGGATACAGAAAATGTGGTATATATACACAATGGAATTCTACATAGCCAACAGACAAGATAAAATAATGGCATTCGCAGGGAAGTGGATGAATCTAGAGCGAATCATGCTGAGTGAGACAAGTCAAGACCTAAGGAACAAAAGGCGCATGGTATCCTTAATATGCAGTTATTAAATCCAAAGTGTACAAGAGCGAGGACTCAATAACTGCATACCCAAAGCAATGGACATGGTAATGGAAATACAAACATAACTACATAGACAAAAACCTATGACTCTATAATCATGTTTTATTTCATAAACTGATACGTTTCTATGACATACAAACCGTTAGCCTAATTCTGATTAAGTTCTAAAGACTAAGTCCCAGAAAATGTAATTAGAGATTTCCTCCTTGAACAATTGTTTAACTTGTCATTTAAAATATGATGTAAACATAAGCCATATAATTAATGATTGTTGTTCTTAAGGTACTATGTTATCTCTCATCACTTCTACTGTCCCTTGGTTATCTCATATTGTTACTATCTCACTTTGTTACCTGATGTATTGAATATATTTGTATTTGGTTATCTGAAATTGGATAGGGAACGAGGGAAAACAAGATGAGGGGTGGGGGAGGGGCGGAGGGAAATGGGGACCATGACATGTGAAAGGGTATCAATGTGTGGGAATTAAGGCACCATTTATCTGGCAAATATCATGTAACCCTTCTATTAATTACAATAAAAAATATATTTTAAAAAAGCTATGATGCATAAAAATTAAGCACTTTAAAGTTAAAATAATATGAAATAATTTTCTTCCTCAGGGGAAAATATTAGTAGATGGGATTTTTGTAATACCAGAAAGTTTAAGGCAGCTACATGATGTGAGTCTTTGCATCCAGCAAGAGAAGGATTCAGTCAGCATATGAACACAGTAAAGGTAATGGAAAATTTAATGAAGAAAGAAATGGAGCAGAGAAAAGGAGCACAAGGCATAGATGTTCCACAGAAAGACAACACTTCTGCCCATTTCTACCATTTGTGTCATCTTCCTCTTTACAGAGGTGGATGTAGGGTTAAGAGTGAGGCAACTTTCTGATTGGTGGGATTTCCTTTGTTTCCTGTAGTGTTGTGGCACCAAAGATTTACCATTTCATTCTTATTTCCTTGTTCTTTTATAATTCCCTGCCCCACCCCACACCCCCATGTCATTGTCAGGTGGGCTTGGATTTCTCAGCTTATCCTGCCATCTGCAAAGGGAACAGGCTTTAAATCTCCAATTGACTGTTCTTTTACTATCATTTGGATGGCAATTAGGTCATGAAGATAGACTCATCAAGAGCCCTCTTTTTATTATGTGAAGACACAAGGAAAGCCAGGTATGGGCATCTTAGAAAATGACCCTGGTTGAAATAATCAAATTGATGGCTCAGATTCCCAGCCTCTAGACTGAAAAATAAGTTGTTGTCCCTTGTATTGTGCTATAAAAATTCAAAATAAAACAAGGTATTATTGGAAAAAAAATACTAGCGAGTAAATAACCAAGTTTTAGAAGACTAAATACAGTATGTCATTTATTTACATGGGGATTAAAATAACTTACTCTAAGACAATTTTTTATATTACAATTTGTGATTAAAAATATGAGACATTGAACACAAACTTTTAAGTGAAAATTATCACCAAGAAAGAAGAGACATAAGATGGGGAAAAACACATAACGTATTATAAGTTATGTGGCATCTTCATTCAGTGGTAAATTTATAGATGTTCATCATATTGTTATGTTTCATGAATTATTTAGGCATTACATATTAAGAAAGCTATATGTTTATCCATATATAATATCTGTATAAAGCAGAGCGATACTGGTTGTACATAGTCATCTTTTAGTTAGAAAAATATATTTTGCATCAGGTGCTCATGGCTCACACTATAATCATTGCTACTTAGGTGGCTGAGATCTGGTTTCAAGCTAGCCCTAGGCAGAAAGGTCCCTGAGACATATCTCCAATTAACCAAAAAGCCAAAAGTATAGTTGTGGCTCAAGAGGTACAATGTTGTCCTTGAGTACAAAAGCTCAGGGACAGGCCTAAACATTGAGTTAAAGCCCCAGAACAGGGGCACACGACACAAAACCATGCACACACACACAAATACACACTATATGTATGTATGGGTATAGATAGATATAGATATACACATATATACTGATATTTGCATATAATATAAAATATATAAATGGACATATATAATATAAATAATTAACAAAAATATTATTTTAGTAACATTGTGTTTATAACTTTTTCCTTGGGACATTTTTCCCTAATAATAATATTGAGAGTACGCTAAGCCCATTTACTTACACAAAGATTTGTGGGATAAACCCTAACAGAAGCATTTACAAAGAGAAACACATTCAGGAACTGGGAATCCATTCAAGAGTAGTTACATAACAATAAACTACTCTTTCTGAAACCCAATTGATTCCTTGTCTATGTTGAATAAAGCTAACAAATTGAATAAAGATTAAATATGTCAGAAGTGTTTATACCTGCTATTAAGAAGACAAACTAAGGATCTCTTTATTTGAATGAAACAACAGTAAGTTTTAAGTTCATATGGTACTTTAGAAAATAATTATAACTTTAAAAAAATAAGTATTATTTTAACTGTTTTTTTTTCTTGGTTGGTATTCTTCCATCCAAAAGTACAGTAATCAAAATATGCCTATGAAGAATGTACAAATCAGTGACTTTTTAAGTACTTGAAATAAGGATAGTAATAAACAAGTTGTAAATGGATGAGAGGGCCTAAAAATTTAACTCAATAATCTGCTTCATAGGTTGCTAAATGACAGGTTCATCTAATTACAAGAAAACATTTACAAGGGCTCATATCTAAAATATATCAACAGTTCAAAAACTTGAATATCTCCAAAACAAATCTTCAAAGAAACAACCATCCCATTAGAAGGTGGGCTAAAGACTTAAAGAGTGACTTCTCTGAAGAGGAAATAAGAATGGCCTACAGACACATGAAGAAATGCTTGACATCTCTGGCCATACAAGAAATGCAAATCAAAACAACTTTGAGATTCCACCTCACTCCAGATGGAATGGCCATTATCAAGAAATCTAATAACAACAGATGCTGGCAGGGATGTGGCCAGGAGGGATTGTTACTACACAGTTGGTAAGAATGTAAACTCCTTCAACCACTATGGAAAGCCAGTTCCTCAAAAGACTAAACATAGGTCTCCACTATGACCCAGCAATTCCACTCCTTGACATTTACCCAAATGTCTAGAAATAAGGACATACTAAAGCCACTAGCGCAATGATGTTCATTGCAGCACTATTTACCATAGCAAAGATATGAAACCAACCCAGATGCCCCTCAATAGATGATCTGATCAAGAAGATGTGGTACTTAGACACAATGGAATTCTATGTAGCCATCAGAAAGAATGATATTATCTTATTTGTAAGGAAATGTAAAGACTTGGAAAAAATCATATTAAGTAAGCCAGATGCAAAGGAACATAGGCTCAATGGTTTCCCTCATTTGTAATAACTAGTACATATCTAGAACTCTCCTAGCAGAGGATTACAATAGCTCAAAACCTAGGTCGGTAAGGTCATATAGGATGAGACTAAATGAAAGGACCTCTAGGATAAAGAAACAAGAGCTTTACCTTGTGTGATTGTTGTTCTTATGTACTATGTTACTTCTTTTTTGTTGCCCTTTGGTTAATCTCATATTGTTACTGTATCTGAGTTTGTTACCTGGTATTCTGTATATACGTTTATTTGTTTATTTGAAATAGGAAAGAGAAGGGGGAAAAACAAGATGATTGGGAAGGGTCAAGGAGGGAAATAGGGACAAAAACATGAAAGGGGTATCAATGTGTGAGAAGCAATGCACCTGCTATCTGGCAAATGTAACTGTAACCCCTCTATACATTACCCAGACAATAACAAAGAAAAAAAGAGAAAAGAAAACATTACCACAAAAGATCATCTGACAGTACACTGACAGAATGCAAAATGGACTTTAATCCTGAGGGGAAAAAAAGTGATTTCCCTTGGTTTTCTAAAACATGGTTTAAAAAAAAAAAGAAAATGTTGCAGCAACAGCCACTGGAGGGAGGACTTAATATTGGAATGAGAATAAAACAAGTACAAAACATTTTTAACATTTTATCTGGTGTTTTTTCTGAACATAAAATTTTGCTACATTCTATTTGTTAAAATGTCAAATGTTGAAAATGTTTTTTCTGTATGAGTTAAACTTCCTCAATTCAAGTGTCCTTTTGTACATTAATTAGCAATAATAAAATTATAATGCTGCTTGATCAATAATAAAATTATAAAGCTGCTTGGTCTGACAAAGAAGTAGCACCAATCATACTGTACATGTACATTCAATGGCTTACACTTTTTACTAAATAAGCCTATATTTTGTTCATTTAAAATATCCTCCTATTTTGCTAGAGGACATCAAGCACTACTGAGTTCCTGAAATCTGACTACAGATAAATTAACAGAATTTTCTTTTTAAAAAAATGAAAAAAAGGCCAGGAGTTTTGGCCTAATGGTAAGAGTGCTTGTCTAGCATATAGGAAGACCTGGGTTGGATTCCTTGGTATCACATACATAGAAAAAGGTGTAAGTGGTTCTATGGCTCAAGTAGTAGAGCAGTAGGACTTGAGAAAGCCCAAGGACAGTGCTCAGGCCTTTAAGCCTGAAGCCTGGAGTTTTAGCCCCAGGACTGGCAAAAAGAAAGAAAGAAAAAAAAGAAAGATCAAAAGAAGGGAGGGAGGGAAAAAAGGAGGGAGGAAGGGAGGGAGGAAGGGAGGGGAATTTTGGATTGAATCCATTCCCAGGCTAGTGCTATGCAGCTCCATGTGTTCCTATGATGTTGGAGTAAACTACAGCTTCCTGTCAGTCATGCTATCACAAGAGAAAACATTTCCGCTGCAGTACATTGCATTGCTAAGGTATGATTTTCAATGTTAGGTGTACTAAATACACTTTCCACTCACAGTGGCTTTTGTAGGGTATACTTTCACCATAAGTTGAAGAACAACTGTATATAGTCCCCTGAATTTTATAATTTGTTTATCAAAGACATATTTTTATCTCCCATGTTCTTTCATTTGAAACAGGAATGCTTACAGCAGCATTCTGACTTTGGGAGGGGCGGGCTTTTTGATTGCTTGTTCTGTTCTGTTTTTTAGGTTCTGTACTTATCTGGCATCTGTTCATCATTGAGCCTATTTCATGAATTACCTTTGCACCTTGATGTTCTGAATTTTGGACGCTTTACAGAACTCAAGAGAGACAGCGCTCCCCAAAGCTAGCTAATTTCCATTTGCCTATAAGCACCATTTCATACACAAAGGTATAATTCCTCATTTATATATCCAACTAAATCCTTATCTACTTCATAAACAAAGTTAACATCTCTCCTGCCTGCCCTAAACCATCCCGTATGAGTTAACAATCAAGGAGAGCTCACTCCTTTATCTAGAAATATTCAAACCAGTTAATTCCAAACTGTTTACTTGAGAGTTTTCTTTAGATCAGTCTGATTCCTAACCAAAACCTGCTGTTTCTTCTGAAGCCTTGTATGTGAATCCATACCTCACATTTCCAGGAGAACTATGAGCAGCAACATTAATCTCTTTTTTCAATGTGCTGGCCTGTCCATGTTGTCACTTAGTTCTCTTTTACAAATTAAGACACTGGCATATACAGGCAGTTATCCTGTACCTGTCCCACAACTATATGTTGATTATTAGGACAACAGAGAAACAAATGGAAAGGAATTATAATCAAGGAGCTACACTCCGTGGAGTACATCCAAGGAGCCCCCTTCATACTAGGGCCTAATATGCACGATGTGGGTATGGACTTAGAAATGGCATAGTAATAGGTTAAGACACATTAAGGCATGGGAGGTAGGGAATAGGAAATGAATTTGAAAAGGATCTGCATCATTGGAGACTGAAGGGTGGATTGTTATAACACCTAAACTGTTCCCCTAGTGAGTCTCAAGTGCTCGAAGGGGGGTTACTCTCATATTATTTCCTCCCCTCCTATAGCAGAATTAGTGTGCATAACCAATAATAGATAGGAGAGGTAATACTATGACACTTCTGAGAGATTTATGTTGCAAACAATTTCTTAGTGTTCTTTCTCTCTCAGCTCACTTTTTGGAAGGTGAGCTGTGAGTAGCTCAATAAAGAAGCCCACTTAGTAACAAGCTACTTGCCAACAGCCATGGGAGTAGACATGGAAGTAGATCCCACAGATACAAATTACAGATGACTTGTAGCCTTGGCTGACACCTTAACCTCATCAAAGATCCTAAATGAAAGCTACCAAGTAGTCCTACATTTTTGACCCTAAGAAACTGTGAGAGAAAGTCTTTTGCTTCATGATGCCATAGATTCAAGCAATTTATTACACAGCAGCAGACAATATATATTAAAATCTTTAATTAGCTAGGAGATGTCACTTAAGCATCCAGATTCATTAGTTCTCATCATCACTGAATTGTCTATTGATTTTCCAATTCAGAAATAATTTATTTTCCATGGGAAAGAAGGAGTACTCTTTAAATCTACAACATTAATGGTTACCAGTCTATGGGAAAACCATATATATACATACATATGTATGTTTTTATATGTATATGTGTGTATATATACATATATACATATATATATATAACTAGCTTATATAACTCACATTTCAGTAATAAAGCTTGACCTGGCTAAAAAAAAAATCTCTCTTTGTTTTAATGAATAAAAACAGAATGAAGTTAGATTTAAAAAACGCACATTCTTAATTAACACAGCCAAAACCACAAACTCATATGCTTGTTTTGATATAAATAACTGCATGTGTTTCTTGTTCAGAAAAATACCCAGAATAAATATGGTTATTTTAAACAATGTTTTCAGTGGTGAGACTGAAATATCAAATTTCTTAGCAGTGTTTGTAGTATTGGAAATGAAGATAAAAATATCACAATCACACTGTTTCAAAATAATTAACCATTACTTCTAACCAATAAGTGTTCATCACAATTTCCTGTCAAATACATTAGCACAAACTGACAATATTTTGACCAACTAGAAAAAAAAAGTCTTTATGAATTGAGTACAGACCAAAAGTGCTTGATGCCAAAGTAAAAGTTCCAAATGACCTCCAGTAAAATCAATTTTGTTGGCCCTAGCACAAAACTTAGGGACATCTTGTTTAAAAGTTTCAGTTGAATCCAACTAAAAGACAAAACCATTATCTGACAGCAGCTAAGAGGAAAACACTGAAGAACAGAGGGGGCAAGAATCTAATTTTGAGTACTACAGACAGGAAGTCTGCTCTTAAAAACAAAGTCCAAACAATAAAGATGTCTTAAAAAAAAAAATGGAGCCGGCCATGATGGTTCATGCCTGTAATCCTAACTACTCAGGCTGAGATCTGAAGATTATGGTTCAAAGCCAGCCCAGGCACTAAAAAGGATGTGAGTCACTTGTCTCCAATTAATCACCAGAAAAAAAAAGTGACACTGTGACTCAAGGGGTATGGCGGTGGCCTTGAGCTGAAGAGCTCAGGGACAGTGCCCAGGCCAAGAATTAAAGCCCCACAACTGACCAAAAAAAAGAGCAGGGGGGGGGCAGGGCGGGGCGGGGGGGGGGGGGGGGGGGGGGTAGAAAGTTACAAAAGAGCAAAGACAAACAGTATAGTAGTCTCACCAATGTTTGTATAACATAGGGATCAAAACACTGAATGGTTACAGGCATCAAGAGGTTTATCTTGGTGATTATTGTTCTTAATGTTATGTTATTTCTGTTCTCTTTTTTTTCCCCTAATGGTTAATTTCATGTGGTTACTGTATCTGACTTTGTTACCTGGTATATTGTATATAGGTTTATTTGAAACAGGGAAGGGAGAGGGGTGGAACAAGATGATTGGGAGGGGGAGGGAAATGGGGGCAAAACATGAGAAGGGGTATCAATGTGCAAGAAGTAATGCAACTACTACCTGATCAATGTAACTGTAACCCCTCTATACATTATCTCTGACAAAGAAAGAAAGAAAGAAAGAAAGAAAGAAAGAAAGAAAGAAAGAAAGAAGAAGGAAGGAAGGAAGGAAGGAAGGAAGGAAGGAAGGAAGGAAGGAAGGAAGGAAGGAAGGAAGGAAAGAAAGAAAGAAAGAAAGAAAGAAAGAAAGAAAGAAAGAAAGAAAGAAAGAAAGAAAGAAAGAAAGACTTAAAAGGAAGTGAGTTTCTGTCATCATGAGATCACATAGCAGAAGCAGTGGAAAACCCAAGAGGCTGCTTATCCAGCTGCTGCCATACAGCATGAGAGTCCAATGTGACAGGAACTTTACATTTTCACAGAAAACAAAAATACACTTTGGCTTAAATTAGATGGAAACTAATTTTTTAAATTTTAAAATTGTTCAGGCTTCTTAGCCTCAAATTGCAAACTTTGCAGAGCTTGTTTTTACCACTACTTGCTTTTGTCTTTGGTTTTGTTTTTTCAGTCTTAGGAATTGAGCCTATGGCCTTATGCACACTAAAGAATGCTCTAACCTTTTTAAAAATCAATTCATCTTAAGAAAGTATCTTGCTAAATTAGCAGACTGGTTTCAAACTTGTGACCTTCCTGCCCCAGTCTCTCAAGTAGTTGGAATGCCAGATAAGCACCACAACAACAGTTCTATACAATATTATAGAATATAATACTTTAACAGTCTCCTTCATGGTGCAACAACACCTAAGGTAAAATAAGATATTTCAGTAATGAAAGTAAGAAAACTTTCTTAATAAAGACCCAGAAATACAACAAATTAAACAAACTTTGGACAAACGGGACTGCAATAAACTGCAGAGCTTCTGTATGGCAAAGGACAGAGCTAGCAAGTTAAATAGAAAGTCTGCACAGTGCGAGAAGATCTTCACTAATCATACAACAGACAAAGGCCTCATGTCTAAAATACATCTACAAAACTGAATCTCTCCAAAACAAAACTTCAAAGAAACAACCATCCCATTAAAAGGTGGGCTAGACTTAAAGAGTGACTTCTCTGAAGAGGAAATACGAATGGCCTATAGACACATGAACAAATGCTTGACATCTCTGGCCATACAAGAAATGCAAATCAAAACAACTTTGATATTCCACCTCACCCCAGATAGAATGGCCATAATCAGGAAATCTAATAACAACCGATGCTGGCAGGGTTATGGCCAGGAGGGAGTGCTACTGCACTGTTGGTGGGAGTGCAAACTCGTTCAACCACTATGGAAAGCAGTATGGCAGTTCCTCAAAAGACTAAACATAGAACTCCCCTATGACCCAGCAATTCCACTCCTTGGCCTTTACCCAATTGTCCAGAATCAAGGACATACTAAATCCACTAGCACAATGATGTTCATTGCAGCACTATTTACCATAGCAAAGATATGAAACCAATCCAGATGCCCCTCAGTAGATGATTGGATCAAGAAGATAGAGTGTTGTATACTTCTGCTCCTGGACTGGCTTCAAGCTGTGATCCTCTAGGTCTCAGCCCCAAGTACCTAAGATTTCAGAAAGAACTATTTGCTCCAGGCTTCCTTCCTTCTTAAATACTTTATATATAAAAATAGCCTAATGGGTTCGGGAGTTTGGCCTAGTGGTAGAGTGCTTGCCTAGCATGCATGAAGACCCGGGTTTGATTCCTCGGTACCACATACGTAGCAAAAAGCCAGAAGTGGTGCTGTGGCTCAAGTGATAGAGCCCTAGCCTTGAGAAAATCCAGGGACAGTTCTCAGGTCCTGAGCCCAAGCCCAGGACTGGTAAAAAAAAAAATACCCTAATGATATAAGAAAACATCAAAGACTACTCAACTCATCCTTCTAGGAATAGAAATTATGTGATACATTGTCTGAAGAACTTACATTTATTTTTATTTTGTAGCACTATATAACGCTGCATATCTTCCAAATTATGACTTTTGACCATATGACTTGGCAGGTTCTACCTGACGTACAGTAGACTTTAGTGGATTACTCAGGGCAAATGTTTCCCTGCAGAACACCTTCTGAGTAGTTGGCATTTGGCCCACTTTCATTTATTCTCCATCCCACTCCAGTTAGTGGATCTATATTAGTCTCTGTCACTTTGTGGTTGGGTCCCCTTTCCTCTGCTGTCACTTACAGTGTTCACAATTTATCACTGGTACTGATCTCCTTTCTTGCTGCCCATCTAGCCACATACTCTTGTCAGGTTGTTATCCAACCTATCTTGTCTCTGTTTCTTCATCATTTTTTAGCTCTTCTGTTTCCAATTTCTCTCAACTAGCCAACAAAAGAAGTCTATTTCATAAACATAGCCATCCAATCTATATGGCTCCTTTCTTCCAACTAAAAAGAATAAAACAAAGCAGGTCAGTCAGAATAATCTTTGGCTTTCCTAAACTATCTTCACTATATTCTGATGCAACCAAGTTTATTCACTATATAAAAGGTGCCTTTTTAGTGGGGGGTTGTTTTAATTTATAGGTTTGGAATTATTGCAGATACTATGCCTATAGACAATTGAGGGTTTTCGTAATTATAATATCTACTTCAGGGTTTTAAAGCAACAAGACATGGGACAGCTGCTATCTTAAAAGGCAACCCAACTGTTTATAAACTTGGAAGACAAACCTCAAAATCTGTTATTAAAACTTGATCTTAAAGTAGAGCACTTAGGTAAGAGGATTGTATACTCAAGATTAGCTTGGGCTACACAGAGTTCTAAGCCAACTAGAACTATATAGTGAAAGCCTGTCTCAAAAAAATTAACAAAATCAGTAAGATCTATCAATGTTCAAAAAGCAAAGAGACTTATCTTTCATCAAATAAAAATCACAAACACTCCTGATATACCCATGTAAATGGAGATTTTGTGTGTGTGTGTGTGTGTGTGTGTGTGTGTGTGTGTGTGTGTTTAGGGTTGGGTTTTTGGGGGGGGTATTTTGTTGCTACTTTTTGTATGTTTATTTTGCTAGGTGCTGGTAGTTAAGACTGAGGATCACAGTTCAAAGCCACCCTGGGAAGGAAAGTCTATGAGACTCTTATCTCCAATAAATTACTAAAAAGTTTCCAGAAGTGGCACTGTGTCTTAAGTGTTAGAATGCAAGCTTGTGCAAAAGAAACTCAGGAACAGAGCCCCTAGTTCAAGCACCAAGGTCAGCACCCCAAACATATATAATATGTTTGGTGAAAAATATTGGTAAGGTTTGAGAAAAAATTTAATTCCTGGGTAATGCTGTGGAGTAGCCATTGTGGCAAAAACTGCATGTTAATTCTAAAACAACAACAACAACAGTTTTCAATTGCTACAACAAATACTAGATGGAATAATCTTACAATGAGAACAGATTCAATTCCCTCATGATTTAAGAGGAGCAAATCACTAGCCAACAGCTAGTCCTGAAGGGTTCCACTACCCACTTCAAGGATATAACTTCAATAAACTAAAACTTCCATTAGACTCCCCTTATTCCGTGTGTGTGTGTGTGTGTGTGTGTGTGTGTGTGTGTGTGTGTGCATGCGTGTGTGTGTGTGTGCGTGCGTGTGTGTGTTACTGCAGTTTGAATGCAGGATCTTGAGCTAGGCGGGCATGTGCTCTATTACTTCAGTCGTGCCCTCACTTTGCTACGTTCCACTTACTTCCTAACAGTTTCACCAATTCCCAATAGTGCCTCTCTGGAGACCAAGACTTTAAAATGTCATCCTTTGGGGGAACACTTAAGATTCTAAGTATAGCAAATTACCAAATTACCATATAATCCAGTAATTTCATTTCTGAGTAGACACACAAAAGAAAGGAAAGCAGAAAACAGATATGTACACAGATATCAAAAGGAATTATTTACAATAACTAAAGTGGAAGAAATTCCAAGCATATATAGATAAACCAATGGGTAAATAAAAAAATAATATATACATGTAATGATTATTATATCCAGCCTTAAAAAGAAAATGCATTGTGTCACAAGCCATAACATAGCTGAAAACTGAAGACATTGTAAACAAAGTCAAAAGGGAAGTACTACATGCCTACAACATTGACCTTAAAGAGGTACCCACAGCAGTCAAATCCATAGGTACTGAGAGTACACTTGTTCCAGAACAGAAGGGAGTTGAGAATGGTAAGTTAAAGTATAGAATTTTTCCTAGGGAGGATGAGAAAATTCTGGAGATGAATAGGAGTGACAGACAATAGAACAATGGTACTATACACAACAAATCATTCAATAAATATTCACAAGATTTTTAAACAGTAAGAAAGTGTAAGATTTGTGCTAACACACATTGGCATACCCACAAAGATCACTCTTACGCCATACTTCCTTCTAATCTCCACACAGTGTCTCCAGAAAAGATACTCAGCCTGACCACCTACCTGTTCAAATAGCACTCCCTTCATTTTTACCCTCTTTTGCTTTATTTTTCTTCTTAGCTCTTTTTGCCACTTCTTTAAAATTACATTTGACTTATTGGTGGTCCTTCATCCACAAGAATGAAAACTTGAAGTGCACAAGGACCCTATTTGATTCACCAAAGTCTTCCCAGTGCTTTGAACGTTATCAGTCATACTGAAGAATGAATAGATGGATGCTTAGAGCTTCACAGATAACTCTCTTGGCCTGAGTATTGTTTTACTATTTACAGGTATTGCAGCATTCACAACCCCAAAGCCATCCAGGGTTCCCCTGGCTGTGCAGTGGAGGATTTGCTGTTTAAGCAACATACTTAATTTAAAAGCCAGAAAGGCTGGGAGCCAGTAGCTCCTGCCTGTAATCCCTGTCATATCAGGAGGCTGATATCTGGAGATCACCAGTTCAGGGCAAAGAAAGTCCATGAAACTCTTTTCTCCTCTGAATAACCTCTAAAACGCTAGAAGTGGATCTGTGGCTCAAGTGGTAGAATGCTAGCCTTGGGCACAAAACCTCAGGGTCAGTGCACAAGTCCTGAATTCGGACCCAGGAATGTCACCAAAAAAGAAGAAGAAAGAAGAAAGAAGAAAGAAGAAAGAAGAAGAAGAGGAAGCAGCCTAGTGCCAGCAAGATATTAGTTTGTTACTTCAAAAAGTGCTCTATGATTTGATTCTAAATATTCTAAACCAATTCAACATACCCTCACAAAAAGAGATTGAAAATAAGGACAAGCAATATACTTTTGACTCCGCTTCAAGGCTTGAACTGGGTAACCACCATCATTGCACCCATTAAAACACACACACACACACACACATTACAAGGGCTTTGCAGAACACACACGAACGAACACGAACACACACACACACACACACACGTAGACAAGCACATAACTCAGCTTGTCAGCCAAAGCCTAAGCAACCTAAACACCCAGTTATTAAGTCCAACGGATGGAGGGACACCCCTGGAATACCTAGGAGAGCATGGTAAGTACCTGAATTTTTTTCCAAGACTGCTTCCGATACACTCGTGACTTTATTTCGAAATCAAAAGTGTTCATCTAAGACTCCTTACGACATCCCAGGAAAACTCCCCACCAATGTTTCTATAACGACACTTTCATCACTTTGTAATGAACGGACTTCCTGATAAAGCTTTGGGCCTGCACACACTTTGGCACAATCAACAACAAACACTTCTACGAGAGATCTTCAATAGTCCTCCCCCTCCCCGCCCTCCCCACATCACCATCCTGAGACAGCTGAGGCCCAAGAGGCTCGGGGGTCCTTAGGGCTCCCAGAACCTGGGGCGCTCGTTTATACAGCAAAGCACCCCAGGAATAGCCATGTCACCCCCACATTAGGAGTAGAATGGCAGGTGGGAGCTGCCCGTCGGGGGGTAGGATGCAGGGGGGAGGACCCAGGACCCAGGCCCCGGCTGTGCCCTGGAAACCAGTGTGATCTCTGGCAGCCTGGGCCCTAGGGAGAGCCGTTCCTTTCCCAGACCAGTCCAGACCAGCCCCCTGGTCGGGTCTGGACGCAGGCCTCCTCTTCCCCCACCCAGATCCTACCTGAGCTCTGCCCCCAGCTGCAGGGCTGAGGGGGAAGGCGAGGGGAGGCCTGGCCGTCCAGCTCGCGAGGGCAACTCCGGGCGGCGGCGAGGACTTTCCCTCACGAGATCTGTGCCGCGACCAAGTTCGAGTTGCACTTCCGGGGTCTGGAGGAGGGTTAAACGTCATCACGCAGGCGACGGCAGCGAGGACAACCCGGAAGTGGGCGGGGCTTAGCCCTGGGGCTGGTTCCTGTGGAGCTGGGTGGGTTAGTGGAAGGAAAACAATAGGGATTATTGAGGGGCCATCTCCTTTCTTTCCCTTCTCCCTTTCTCGATTTCTCTTCTCTCTCCCTCTCTTTTTCTTTCTTTTCAAGGGCTGTGCTTAGCCTTCCTTCTGAAGACTGCATGGGTATCCTTAAAAGATAAACCACTCAGAGGCCTTGTTCTGCAAGTGGAATTTCAAATATCCTTATAGTCAATTCTCCACTCCCCTGCTCATGGTTTATCTGGTCCATTCAACCCCAGAAAAATAAAATTAAAATAGAACTGGCCTACTTTTGGAAAAATAAATTTTCCTCTAAATTGTGTGTAAAACTAGAACTGTCCTAATGACAGTTGGAATTTACCATACTTGAGCAAATGGGAATTTTAGGACTGTATGTGTTCTGTTTTAACAAAACATAAGCTTCAAAGTTGTCTGTCTTAAAGGCGGATCCGCATAAACAATGAGGACACTTAATATATGAGATCCAGGTTGCCAAACATCACTCTTCTCTTCCAAGGAACACCTCTAACCTATTTTCAGAAACTGCTGATGGGACACTTGCCACCTGCCTTTTAGATGATACTCTTAAAAATAATAATTCTTTTAAGAAACACTATTTATTGATAATGTACCAACTAAGGCTAAAGCTTCAGACATGAAACTGAATCAGAATGCTTCTTTCTTCAGCTAAGGGAAAGGAAAGGCTGTCAGCTAGCAATATTTACAATATTCTTCATAGGAGAGCTTAAGTACACTATCCTACAAAATAAATTGCAGATTAAATTGCAGCTCTTTCATAACAAAAATATGATCTCTGCTATAAACGCCACTTCACTAAAAGGAAACTCAGTGAGAGAGATGACCTTATCTTCTTCTATTTAGCATATTCTCTACTACACACCTGCCTTCAAAAAATATACAATAAATGTTCAGTGAGTGAGTTTTAAATGCTAGACTTTTTTTAAATGGTAGTGTATGGGGAAAGAATGTTGAAAGTTGGATTGGACTCATATTGTTACAGTATCTGACTTTGTTACCTGGCATGTTGTATATATGTGTATTTGTTTATTTGAAATAGGAATGGGAGGGGGGAAACTAGATGATTGGCAGGGGGCGGGAGGAAGGAAATGGGGACAAAAACAAGAGAAGGGGTATCAATGTGTGAGAAGTAATGCACCTACTATCTGGCAAATCTAACTGTAACCCCTCTATACATTACAATTTTAAAAAAGAAAGTTGGATTGGCGGTGAAGATTTTGGTGGTACAAAAGGAGCAGTATAAATGAAAATAATTGGGAAAAAAAGGAAATCTAAAACAAGCCAAGAGTAAATGACTATGAAGCTAGAGGGGGGTTAAATACTGTTAATATTGATTTGTGGCCAAAGCTCAAAGAGTGTGTAGGACCATACCTGCAACTGAAGAAATCAAACTTTGAAAAGCTTTGTGTGTCATGGGAAATAATTTGAATTGCATGCTGCAGACAGGGAATGTAAAGACATTTTTTTAAAAGATGAGGAAATGTATCATATTTTTAATTTGGTAGAATCTGGAAACAATGGAATAGTTATTTTAAAAGATAAAGACTTTGAAATTTTCATAATCCCTGAAATAGATAACAGGCAAAATACCTGACTAGTACTTCTCCAGTCAAGATCACAAAGAGGAATTTCTGAGAAACCGTCAGTTCCAAGAGGTGACTATTGAGACTTAACTTCAATTGTTATCCTATCAGAGGAAAATAAAAAATCAGAGGCCTAGGGAATTCAGGATGATAATAAAGCTTAGTTAGTAGTAATGTATAAATGCTTACATAAAACATAGAACTAATTCAAAAACTATGTAACATGATCTTTCCGTGTTAATGCAGGATGGAGAGCCATTCAAAGATTAGAATACATTTCATACATTGATTATTGAATGCACGTATGGGTGTTTCTACCAACAGTTCAGCTAGAGTTACACAGGAATGAATAAGCCTTTGCATTAGTCTTTCAACAGGTATCCTAAATTTTGTAAAGCAGAAACACTCCAAATCTATTCTATTCTGACAATTAGAGAAAGTGAAAATTATAGTGTTGATTTGCTATAAATGATATGTTATTCAAGAAAATAAATACATTCTGATAACAATGAATGGGACTTTTTAACCCAATCTCCAGAATGAAGGTGCAGTGAAAACCACCACTCAGTCAAGACAAACGGGAAAAGAAAAGATTCATATCAACATTGTTATCATTGGACATGTCAATTCTGGCAAGTCCATTACCAGTGAACATCTCATCTACAAATGTGGTAGCATCGACAAGAGAACCATTGAGAAGTTCAAGAAGGAGGCTTCTTGAGATGGGAAAGGCCTGCTTCAAGTATCCCTGGGTTTTGGATGAATTGAAGTCTGAGCATGACCATGGTATCACCATAAACATCTCCCGGTGGAAATTTGAGACCAGCAAGTATTAGGTGACCATCACTGATGCTCCAGGACAAGAGACTTCATCAAGAAGATGATTACAAGCACATCCCAGGCTGATTGTGTTATACTGCTTTTTGCTGCTGGTGTTGGTGAATTTGAAGCTGCTATCTCCGAGAATAGGCAGACCCATTAGCCATTTCCTTCTGGTTTACACATTGTGTGTGAAACAGCTCATTGTTGGTGTTAACAAAATGGATTCCACCGAACCACCCTACGGGCAGAAAAGATTCCAGGAAATTGTTAAAGAAGTGAGCACTTACATTAAGAAAATTGGCTACAAACCTGACACTAGCATTTGTTCCATTTTCTGGTTGGAATGGTGGCAACATGCTGGAGCCAATTGCCAGTATGGCTTGGTTCAAGGGATGGAAGATCACCCTTAAAGATGGCAGTGCCAGCAGAACCACTTTGCTGGAGGTTTTGGATTGCATCCCCCCACACACACAACTCATCCCACTGACAAGCCTTTGTACCTACATCTTTAAGGGTGTCTATGAAATTAGAGATATTGGCACTCTCCCTGTGGGCAGAGTGGAGACTGGTGTCCTCCAGCCTGGCATGGTGGCCACCTTTTCTCCTATCAGTGTCACAAATGAAGTGAAGTCTGTTGTCCCTTCCCGGGGACAATGTGGGATTCGACCTCAAGAGCGTGTCAGTCACAGATGTCCGCCGTGACAATGTTTCTGGTGACAGCAAGAATGATCCTCCCGTGGAAGCAGCTGGCTTCACCGCTCAGGTGATCATCCTGAACTGTCCAGGCCAAGTCGGTGCTGGCCGTGCCCTGTGCAGGATTGGCACACTGCTCACATTGCTTGAAGTTTGCTGAGCGGGAAGAAAAGATTGACTCCCGTTCTGGTAAAGTTGGAAGACAGCGCTCAATTCCTGAAGTCTGGTGATGCTGCCTTGGTTGGTTCCAGGCAAGCCCACATGTGTGGAGAGCTGCTCTGACCATCCTCCTCTGGGTCATTCTGCTGTTCGTGATATGAGACAGACAGTTGCTGTGGGTGTCACCAAAGCTGTGGACAAGAAGGCTTCCCAGAAAGCTCAGAAGGCTAAATGAAAATCACCCCTCACACCTGCCACCTCAGTCTTCACCAGGGGTGGAAGAACAACGTTTATCACAATGGGCCATTTCAGTTTAATAGTGAAAGACTGGTTAATGATAACTATGCATCATAAAACCTTCAGAAGGAAAGGAAAATATTTTGCAGACCATTTATGTGGCATTTTAAGTTATTAGTCTTTAAAAATCAATACTTTTAGATGGAAACAACATGGCAAAAAATCTGTCACAGAATTTTGAAGCCCATTAAAACAAAGTTTTAATGAGGGAAAGAAAAGACAATGAATGGGAAACTTCAATAATGTATAAAGTGTCAGAACCAAGAGTGAAATGGTTATGTGCTGAAACCAAATGAGCCCTCACTTCCCTCTACATTCAATGGTGGCACAGATTCTTTCTTCACCCAGTGATAAAACTGTCTTCTACATATGTGTGACAAGAAAGAAGAAACAGCCTCAAAACTCTATGTGGGAGTAAATGTGTTGTTAGAATTACAACACTCTCTATATGGCTTAGCAAAAAAACTATTACGATAAGTGCGCATATTTAGTGCAAATTTTCTTTTTTGTATATAGTACAAATTGTCCAATCTTTCCAACAGCAGCCATCTAAGTTTTGCAAGCCAGTTTGTTTATTTATAGTTTTAATTTATACATCTCCAGGGAAGCCAGAAACTCTTTGTTTCCTCATCCATCTTCTTTTGCGCCTCAAGATATAACAGAAAAAAAAAAGGGAAAGGAATGGAGATCTGTTTCCTCCTGGCTAACAGCTGGCCTATCTTTGATCACTAGGTTGATCAAAGAAATACCCCTATATCATACTTGTCATTTCTTCCTCCTGTTCTAGGCCACCACCTTAGGCATCCATCCTCTTATCAATCCACTATACCCTTCACTTCAAATCATCTCAATAACCACAATAGACATATACAAATGTTGTCAATCATTTAAATTAAAAATAAAGTAAAACCTGCTTGCCTTGACTAAAAGCCCAGGTTCAAAATTTTGGCAGCTCAGACAAATTCATTAAAGAAAACATTTTTATTAGATGTTAATTGCTGAGGGCAAAGTTCTGTCTACATTAACCAACTCTTCTGGAGTGAGGTCTGAGTCCTGATTTAAAGTTGGACAATTAGCTAACATTCCGCCTTTGGCCAAATTCAATAGATGTGAGTGATGTGTGGCATAATAATGGCTAGTTTTGCATTTTAGATTCAGTTTATATTCAAAACTTGAAATATAGTAATATAAAACATTGCCATTCATTCTATGAAATGCCCTAGAGTAAGCCCCTGTGACCAACTCAGATGTCAGGCAGTCTGTCAGGGAATAATGCAATCCCTTCATAATGGATCGCTCAACTTCGGTGTCAATAAAGATAAACCTAAAAGATCATTTGAACCTTCTAGTTTTACTTCTTAGTTTATTTAAAGATTTGTCGGGGTTTTTAGCACTCTTTGCCTCCTGACCAGCAGGAAGGGCAAAGAGAACACGCTCCGACTAAGATGAGACGGAGAAAGGATAGGGCCGGCTGGCAGCCTTCACCCAGCCCTCCCTTCTCCAGAGGGAAGACACAGACAGGCCAGGGAGAATGTCACAGCAGACTCGTTTAATGGGAAGATACCAGGGGCTAAAGTAAGAAGCAGGAATCTATTAACATAGAAGTAGGCAGGACAGGGAAGGTAGGTATGGTCAGAGAGGGCGGTGGGGCTAATCCATTGGTTCCAGGTATCCTTATTTTACATCACAAACCATAGCCAAACCTCCCAACCAGGAGACAGGCAGGTTGGATCTCCAAAACCAGGAAGTGAGCACTGGGCCATGAGGTAGGCCTTTTACCCTTGATGTGGTGTGTCCCACAAAGACTGCTAATTTGGAATATGGGAATGTAACCCAGTGGGAGAGTACCCACTGAGCCTGTATGAGGCCTTAGGTTATTTTGCCTCAGCATGGCAAAATAAGCCTGAAAACACAAACATACCACTGTGTCTAACTTCCATTGATACAAAGTATCTGAAACTTCTCCTCCCAGGCTAGTCTGGAACTCCAATCCACCCATTCTCAGTGAAGTAGTTAGGATTACGTGTGTGTGTGTGTGTGTGTGTGTGTGTGTGCATGTGTATTAGAATAAGAAAGGAAGAATTTTAGAAAATGGTTAAATGAGGATAAAAATCTTGGGTGTTTCTTAAATAATACATGGTTTATTCAGAACAATAAAAATAATGATGTATGCTGTAATCATAGATTATGGATAGAAAAGCTAATAATAACCATATCATGACAGAAGGAAAGGAGGAATTGGAAGTATTCTATTTTTTTGCATTAATCCAATTTTGTAGCTATAATGAGATCCATGGAACAGGTTAACTGTATAAAGAAAAGAGGTTTTATTTTAGCTCCCAATTTGGAATGCTAAAATAAATATCCAAACAGGGTAATACCTACTCTGATCATAGGAGCATCTATAGGAGGAATAAATCTATGGCTTCCAATTTGTCTGGCAGCACTGTGCTTAAACTCAGGCTTGAATTCTATGACTTCTCATTTGGCAATGTACTTTCTCTCCTCTTACATGCTTCTGTCATTGGCATACATTTTCAACGGGGCCTTAGCACAGCATGAGTGCCTCAGACAGAGAACTGGTCGTAATTCTCTTTAGGAGATAAAGGTGGAAAATAGATATGCCAGTTGGTCTCTCCCACAGTTGTCAAATTAAGGGTTTTATTCTTGTCAAGGATAATTTCCCTTCTGGTCTTCCCTTCAGTGCTCTTGCCTGCCTCCTAACTTCATGTCTTTTTCAGAGACTCAACATAACCTCAAACTCTGCTCTATATTATTTTCCCCTTATATTATTTATTTTGTAAGATTTATCTGTGTGATACTATACTCCAAATAATAGTGATTCAAACAGGACAAGAGTTTTCACCTAGGCTTTCACTTTCTAAATGGAAGCAAAGGGAGAGAAGGAATGCCCTGTAACAATTTCCCAAAGGAAGGGAATGGGGAGAATAAGATGATTGGGAGGGAGTGAAGAGAGGAAAACGGGGGACAAAAACATGAGAAAGAGCATCAAGGTTTGAGATAAATGTACCTGATGAATGTAAGTGTAACCTGTACCCCCTCTATACATTACCCAGACAATAAAATACAATTTTTAAAAAAAGTATTTTCCTGAAGTTGCAAGTAGCATTTTTGCTTAAATTTCACTGGTCAGTACTTAGATACACAGTCACTCATTGCTACTGTGCTGCTAAGTACTAAGAAACATGGTCTTGATTCTGGACAACTGTATGATTCCCTAAATCAGAAGGAGAAATAGATCTATAACTAGTTTTCTTTGCTTTAGACTTAAACCATGACATTATTTCCAGAAAGATATTTCCTGGGCAGACTGCAATCTTTCCCAGAATTCTCCAGATGACCAGGGAGTCATTTATTTCGGCATGCTAGCCAAGAACAACAACAACAAAAAAAAACTCAGCCATAATGTATCTAAGCCCAATATAATCGCTTCTATTTGGCAGATTATTTATTTTTATTTATTTTTAATATATTTATTCTAGAGGATTCCAGGCAAGACAGTCGAGTAGAAGTCCATTAGATTCTGGCAATAAGAATCTGAGTCTATTCAGATAAGCAACACTAAGGAAGAGTGTCGAGACGGTAAGAAACAAACAAGCAGCAAAGTAACAGACAAGACAGAGGAATAGTTGGCAACTTCAACCCCAGCATCCTTTAGGAGAGGAGAAGCTAAAGCTTTCACCACAATATAAGCCTTTTCAAAAAACTGGCACAGCTAGCTTTAGGACAAATCTATAGTTTTTATAAGCCTTAACACCCAACATGGAGATTTGGTAGGACAATGACTTTGCCATGATCAGATAGGACAGCCTTCCACTTCTCTTATCTCAAAGAAATAGTGAAAGTACACTTTGTGACAATGTGCTACACATTGGACATGAGGCTGATGTACTTGGGAAATCAAGTGACATTAGCTAGGTGCAAGCAAGCCAGGAGATTGAGACACAACTGGCTTAGGAATTAAGGAACATATGGAGATCAGTGAGTTCTAGGACACCATCAAGTTACCTGGTATAAGACAGAGGCAAAGACAATCTTGACAGGGGTTAGCAGTTGGCAGTCCTATCTTGCTTCTGAAAGTATCTGCCCTCAAGAGCTACTTTACGACTGCAGGGCCAGTTCAGGAAATAGAAGATCTAGTCTAGGCTAATGGGAAAGCTTGAATTAGAGAAAGATCTGTTGACAGTCAACTGCTTACAAGCAGTCTGCAGCCAGGCAGGCTTTGGGACTGAGAGAAAATGTAGAAAGAAGAGGAGTATTGGAGGTTTTGAAGAACAATATGGGATTTCTGGTTACTTAGCCACAGTGCTCAGGTTGGAGAAGGTCTCCAGAGAAGGAGAGGTCTGACAATGCAGCTGAGAGCCCAGGAGAGAGCTTGGGAAGTGGTGGAGAGCCTCATCTTGCTCAATGAGAGCAATCTCATTGCTAAAAAACATTTCAGCAAACTGGAAATTCACCTCTGATAGTAGAAAACTGAGATTGTAGTTGCTGATGGACCCATAGCCTGGCAGTCCTAGAGACATGAGTCACAACTATCATTCTTTTCTTATTCTAAATATTTGGAGACTATTTTCAATAAAAAGGTTTATGTTCAAGATTACTACAGTTCTTAAAAAGAAAAATAACTCCTCCAAACTGTTAATTAATAATAGTCTGTTATTGTTAAATCAAACTAACAAAACAATACTGCAAGATACCATACATGAGAAAATTAAAGTAACAAAATAGAGAACCTGGACTCTTTTTTGGGGGGGTCAGTTCTAGGGCTTGAACTCAGAGCCTGGGCACTGTCCTTGAGCTTTTTCAAGGGTAGCACTTTAACACTTGATCCACATCACCACTTCCAGTATTTTCTGTGTAGATGGTACAAAGAACGGAACCCAGGGCTTCCTGCATATTAGGGAAACACTCTATCACTAGGCTACACTACTGGCCCAAGAACTTGGATTCCTATAGAAAAAAGGCATGTACCCCTTATCATATAAAAAAGTTCAAGAAGTGTTGTAGGCCTTAAAAGAGCAGTAATATTTCTTAAGGTAAAATAAGACTATGACTTCAGAATAAACATGTTTCTTAACTTACAAAAAGTAGGAATAGGAAAACAAAGTAGCAAATTAGGCTTGATACAAATTGCCTTTTTTTGACATACCTTTTCAGACAGCACAAGGATAATCAGGGTCCAGAATCGTGGGACATCATGCCCAAAGACTCCATTCTATTAATGGGGATGGGACTTCCTTTCATACCCCTACATTCCTGCTTTTGTACTTCTTCCCCCTATGTATGAATGGAGTAGGTGACACTTAGGGGTGTCTGGGGGGGGGAATGTCTGTATTTGTGCCCAATCCTGGGGCTTGAATGCAGGACCAAGTGCTGTTCCTAAGCTTTATTGCTCAAAGTTATTGCTCTATCACTTGAGCCACAGCACCACTTCTGGGTTTTTTGGAGGTTAATTGGATAATAGCAATGTAGACTTTCCTGCCTATGTTGGTGCTGACTTTGAATTGTGATCTTTGGATCTCAGCCTCCTGGGTAGATAGGATTATAGGCAAGAACCACTGCCCAGGTCAGTGACTTACTTTTAATCAATAGAATTTAGTAAATGTGATTGCACATGTAATTATGTTACATAAGATTGTAATTGTGCACTTGAGAGTAAAAGGTTTTATTTGCATCTGAAAGTAAAAGATTTTCTATACATTAAATAAAAAGTCTGCCTTCTACCAATGGGTCCTGGTAAACAGGATCCATTTAATCTTTTCTGTTTCTATAAATTTGACTCATTTAGATGACATACATAAATGGAATCATATCATGTTTGTTTTTTTTACTGATTGGCCTATTTCACTTTGTCTATTTTGTCTCATAGGACAGACACTTGAAGGCTGCTTGTACTATGAAATACTTTAAAAAGTTCACAGCTAGCAAAGAAAATTACAAAGTTTCTGAATCTCCCTTTGACTCAGAATAAACTAACTGGATGTTAAGATGATATGCCTGTGCACACAGTTGTAGTAAAAACAAGTGAGTTTTGGTTGGTTTCTTTCCATTTTTATGTTTTTATTACTATCTTTACTTGTACCAAAGATTTGACATTTAACAAGGTAGTTTATAAATACAGTATTTTTCTGGCCAGTCCTTGGGCTTAGACTCAGGGCCTGAGCGCTGTCCTTGAGCTTTCTCAAGGCAAGAGCTCTACCACCCAAGCCACAGCACCACTTCTGGCTTTTTCTATGTATGTGGTTCTGAAGAATCAAACCAGGGTCTTTCTGCATGCTATGCAAGCACTCTATTATTAGGCCACACTCCCAGCCCCTAAATACAACATTTATTGATCAGTGTCACCCTTTTCAATATTCTGTTCTACAAGAATCATTGTGGAGATAATAAAGTACAAAACATCTGAAATAGGAATTATCATTTTTATTTCATTAAAATTGATATTTCTACATAGTAACTGCTAAATGAATAATAAAATAAATCTCTTTATAATTACAGAAAAATACAGTTACATGAAAGAGAGAAGAAATTTCTGTTCTAAGCATATGAAGACAAACTATCAGGCTTTGTTACTTTTACTCACTTATATAAATGCAAACTAAGTGCAAACAGCAACTGTTTGGCAACACTATTCATCACACTTTAGAAATCATATTAAGTGTGAATCAAAATAATGTGTGTTCAATCAATGACTTGTCATTGCTGGTTGTAATTTTTTATACTATGGCTATGTAATGTTTCTGAACAAGTACGGAAGACAATTCAACTTTGATTGCTCTATACTTCTTTCAAAATGGAGCCATGGAAGTTTTCTTTTCTTAAGGAACTGAAACACTTACTAGGATTAGTATAGAAATATATAGATTCAATAAAAATAGCTTGATTAGGATGATGTTTAAATATATTAGAATACAATCCAAATGGGAATTTCTGTAACTTTACAAGATTGTTTCATTTAGTTTATTAGATCAATTTATTTTTATCTTGACTTTTCATGCCCAGTCTAGTATAGTGTTGCATACTCATTTATGGAATATCAATTGGCTGAAGGAATAGTCAACTAGCTTTATTTCTGTCCATTGTCAGGCTAGCTGTTATAGATTAGATTAGATGAAATGTCCAATTTTCATAAAATTGTCTTACAATTTTTCAAATGGCCTTGATAGAGTTTTTAGAAAGTGTTTCAGCCATATCTAAAAACACTTGGTTCGTGATTATACTGGCCAAGTAAAGTACATTTCTTAAAATAAAATGTGTTATATAGCAGGCATCTGGCTACATGGCCATTTATGAGTTTTTATTTCAAGTAAAATGTAAGACATTTCTCTAGGTGGCCTCCTCTGCACTCCAAACTTTTTCTTCTTTGAAAATGCATGAGTACTTTACTTTGGAAACTATGTAGCCTACACATATTTTATAAAAATCACAGAATGTGGGAGCATGGACAGTTTATTATATATCTGAGAACATCAGAAAGCATGATATTTGATGTCATATGGTCTAAAATAATCCAATATATGGCTTCTTCTAGATGTACTGAAGATTACTCAACTGTCTAATTGTCTTTGCTGTCTTCTCTCAATGCAGTCTTTAATCAATGTGCTTATTAGCTGCCTGCTTGATGAATAATGCTACAGTTGCATATGATGATGTAGAAGGAGAGACTTCATATTATATCTAAGGCCTCCCAGGTCTTTATATTCTAATATCAAACCTTGATACAAAAGATACTTTAAAAAGCTATGATTGTTTTGGGTAGAGACTGGTGAAATACATTCTACTTTTTTATTTGTGTGCATATTAGTGTAACGGCTATAAGTAACCAAAATTATGAATAGTGAACTGCTGGGTGGAGAATGCTAAGATGACTTTCAAGTATAATTTTCAAATAAAAATGATTTCTGATTGTGAAACATAGCAAGCATACAGGTTGAGAGTAAAGGATAGCAGGTAGTTTCCTAAACTGGAGCCATCTCGTATAGGAACCTGTATGTATTGTTAGTGGAAGTGTGAATCAGATTTAGAAGGAGGCTGAAACACTACTGCAGAGATATGACTAAAACTACTAGCTAGAGAATGCTTTTTGTGGCTGTGATTAAGATAAATTGAATGAAGAAGAGGTTATGTGGGAAGGGAGGCTGGTCCAATAGCGGGTATTGAGAGCAATTAAGACCTAGACTTGGGCTAAGCAGCAAGATAAAATGGAAACTTTCAGATAACTCCTGGGGGGCCATGTGACTCCATTCAATGTAACATCCAAATGTTGTATTAAGAAATCCAAAGGGAAATGATTTCCAAACATTGTGCCTGTTGTCATAGATACTTCAAGACTGAAAGGAAGGAAAAAAATAATTCAAAGGGAACACGAGATGGCAGCAGTTTTATCACATAACCAAAAAGATTGGAGAAAGAAAAAACATTTGAATACTTTAAAAATCGAAAGTGTGAAGCACCTTATTCTTTATGTGTCGTGTTCCTTTTCAGTACAGGGTTTACTCTATCATTGGTTTCATGCTTCACAGCACATCTAAGGTTCATTTTGACTATTGTAAAAAAAAAATTCTACTCCATTATATGTAATTGTTTCTCAAAATAAGGTTGTTGCTATTTCCTTCAGGTTACTGTTCCTCTGCATTATCTGAGACAGAAGAGGTCTGTACATTGCAAATTTGTTTTAAATGCTCCAGCATTGCCTTTTCTTCTTCTTCTAGCATTTCTTCCTTGTTCATTTCCCACCTGAAAGAAAAATCACATCTAAGTATTTCTATAACTAATCACAAGTCAGTTATTCAAGGCTTGAATATACAGTCATGAGTTTATTAAGCCATCTGTTTTCCTTGTTTATTCTTTATAGACTGTCTTTTGGGTAACACAATTCACCGGAACTGCTGCAAGTTAGGCCAGGAGAATGGGCAAAGAAAATAGAATCCAATTCCAGAGTCTACTTTCAGATCAAGTTTTAAAGAATTGTGTCAAATGAGATTTCTGTATTTCCTAGATTTAAAAAGTATATTTAGTATTTTTCTCTCACTAAACAACAAATCAGTGGCTTTCAGTTTCAGGGAGGGAATTGCTAGAAAGACCAGGTCTACATGAAAACCACCAAGCTAAACTGGATATATCTTAAAGGTAGATCAGCCTATTCCTAGAAATATGATCTGTTTTGGTGCAGTAAACTTAAACACCCCCCCAAAGTTGCCACTGATTAGCACAATTCCATACATGCTTAACAAAAAAGAGTTAAAGATCTTCTAATTCTGATCAATTAGGAGAAAAGAAAGACCATGTTAGAATGTAGAAGTATGATCAAGTCTTCTCCATTCTTTCTCTCTCCACAGGATTTGCCAGGGTTTACAGAACCCAGAAATTCCAACAAGGAATATCTTGTAGATATTTCCTTTTCATTTTCCTCATTTATCTTGTGCTAGCCCTCACACCATTCACTATGATATGCACAAGGATTTTAATTCTAATTTTGACATAGGTCTTAAAGCTTTGGTACTAGCATTAGTCATTAGCAACTACTCCTTGAGTGTCCTCCAGAAGCCTCTATTTTATTGGAGCCAGAATCTCTGGATAAAAAAATAACTTGTCATTCATGAAGGAAAGCATGTAGAGCTTAGGTGGGAGTTCCTGGTTTCACCTGAGCTATGCAAAGAAAGCAGAAAACTTTTGCTACAATGCCTGTTTCTACACAGATTTTCTTGTAGGGGTGCTGACTTTATTCCACACAGGCTGGACCTGAGCTATTGTGTACATAAGAGAAGAGGGAATTGGTAGGAGACGCTACACATGGCATTAATTTGCATTTCTTCTTTAATCCCTGCTTAGGATTCTCTTCTCTTTCCACATCCAGCCTTTTCTGGATCTGAACTTCTTATTTCTGACCTTTCTGGTTCTTTTGTATTTTCCCATATGGTTGGAATTAACACATTGGTCACACAGGTTTTATTAAAAACTTCAAGGATAAAGAGAATTTTCACCGTTGCACCATTCAATCCTCATCATGTAAGAAAAAATTCCTGAAATCAGCGCTTTAGAATTTACAAATTAGCCCACAGGGTTGCATTATACTACTTTATGGAATTTTAATGTTAAAAACCTCTTAGTACTGAGAGAAAAATATATATTAGAGTGAACACTACAGAAACACATTGCACCTGTGAATGAAGGTGGAAAGATGAAACTCATTGAAAATTGTTGGCTAACAGGGAATGGTCAGGATAGGGAAAGTGAGTTTAAGTGAATGGGTGAATTTGATTAAACTGCTATATAGGAATGTGTGAAATTCCCCTTTGAGTAAATAACATGCATTCAAAAATAAATGACAGGAACATAAAACAGGTTTTTATCAGAGTGGAGGCACTTTCAGGGAGGCAGAGAATGTGAAAGAGGATGAATATGGTCAAAATACATATATGTGTGAAAATAAATGATGAATCTTGTGGAAACTTTTGGGAAGGAGCAAGGAGAATCAGAGAGTGAGGGGGGTTGCATCTAATTAAGATATATTGCATGTAAATATGGACGTGTCAAAATGAAACCCAGTTGCACAACTACATTAATGAAACATGGAAAAAAGTTTAGAACTCACACAATCTATTTCATATAGTTTAATGCAGACTTTGTAATTAATCCTGCATTACTTAACAATCATTGCTACCCCTTCTCATGTTTTTGTCTCAATTTCCCTCCCCATCCCCTCCCCTCATCTTGTTTTCCCCTAAAGATAATTTTACAAGAACTATTCTTTAATATGAAAAGAAGGTTATTTCATTTTCTAAACATGGTACATGAACTATATTAGATATTAAATAAAATAATTATTTAAGATTATATACTTTTATAAGATATCTAATGTAGAGCCAGGAGTTTGGCCTAGTGGAAGAGTGCTTGCCTTGCATGCGTAAAGTCCTGGGTTCAATTCCTTTGTACCACATATACAGGAAAAGCCAGAAGTGGTGCTGTGGCTCAAGTGGTAGAGTGCTGGCCCAGAGGAAACCCAAGGACAGTGCCCAGGCCCTGAATTCAAGCTCCAGGACTGGCAAAAAAAAAAAGAGGAAATCTAATGTAAAGTTGCCAGTAATATCTGAGTAAATGAGTTATTTTAAGAATGTCAACAGAACAAAGTATATAATATGCACATAAATATTTTGATCATTGTCTCTCCTCATGAAAATTGAACGCAGTCTCTGCTTCATTAAAAATCTGTATAATTAATGTAATTTAAATGAATTATATACATAATATAATACATGATAAGGATTTTGAAGTGTCATACAATTATAGGTACTTCACAGTATAATTGAGCTTAGTAATTAATTATATTATGCAGTTATTTGTCTATCATAGTTTTTTTTGTATTTTCTTTGTGCTTATTAAGAAAACATTATTTCATAACAGGATAAAATAATAGCGAAATAAGTGTAAAAGTAATATACTATTTACCTGTATAATTTTATTCTTATTAAAGAATTAGATTTTCTGAGATTCATATTTATTGCAAACATTATTACATTTCACAGACACCACATATCAAGAAAAATTTCTCTCTAATTGTTTACACAACAGAAAAGCAATTCAATTCTGTTTTTAGAAAAGCTATTGGAAGAGAAAATAATCTGCTGTTAAACACAATTGCATTAAAAAGTTAGTATCTGCACTTTCCTCAACACATTTAGAATCTGTGATGGAAGTCTGTACCTACCAAACCCATAAAATAATATTATAACCATCATATTTCAGTTATTTCTGAAACACAGTATGAGATGGTTATAGTTTTGTTTTTCCTGGTCTTGGCAGCCTGATTGTTGTACTACTGCTAAAGTCCCCACCCACCTGCATATGATAATATAAGAAATGGATGCCATTTGGTGGCAGGGATGATGTTGTATCTTTAGATTCTGACAAGCAACAAAATCCAATGAGAAGCCACTGATTAATATTCCAGATATTCTTCATATCCCAGGTATTGTTCAGATGGCTTTTAGGTGGGTAGATTTAGGGGCATAGACAGTTTTAACTATATGTCGTTTGCCTGTATAATTACAGCAGAGACTCAAAAACATGGACTGAGATATTCAACGTCAAAAACCCAAAACTTGCATCACCATGCCTCAATTTCAGGTTCTCAATCTTGATCTGTTTTTCTGAATTTATACATATACTCATAGCTGGACTGAGGTATCTACTTGTGTCCTTGAGTGTCAAATGAATTCACTATCAATATCTTTGTGTGCCAGCCTAGGAATATTCTATTGTTCCCACTACAATGAGGTTTTGAAGTGCGCAAAATAAAAATAGCCACAGATCAGTGTAACAAGAAATCATAAAGTTTGAGGAAGTGTTGGCATTGTGTAAGTTACCTCACAGCAGAATAGATCTCTCTTTGGTCCAAGAAATTGCAACTTTACCCATCATATCCACATTCTGTGGCAGGGAAAAGGCTGCATCAGTCTCAATTCATCAGAATGACATAACCTTCTCCAAAGATTGCCCAGTAGTATTGATGCCATGCTGTTTATATATGAATGCTAACTTTACTGCTTATTGGCTGAATGATATTGGGCAAGTTCCTCAATTTCTCTGAGCACCAGTTTTTTCATATGCAAAATATGCAATACACATATCAATGTGTTATTGGAAAGGGTAGATGTGCTGTGAATGCTAAGTGCTTTAAAATGCATTAATATTATGTTATTATATTCTATTTGTACATAGTGGTTTCCTTAGAGTCTCTGTTTTGATATTCTTTGTCCTACTCTGTGTCCTTCATACTGTTTATTTCTAGCACTGTCTCTTCCTTGTGTGTAAGTCAAGTGGGTAAAAGGTTTTCACTTGGTGTTCAGTTATACATGTGTAAGATCATGCCATCCTTCCATCTTTTCGTTCATGAGGGATGTTTCATGCTGGTTTGTCATATTCATTCTAGCACAGATAAAGTAGTTTTTGTTTCCTATAGTTCCTTTGTTGTGGTTTTCAAATACAGTCTATAGTGATGAAATCTGATCATATTATTGGCATTTCTCCTGAAATACCAATAAAATAATCACATATAAAATATAACTTGAAACAAGCCTTCTGATTTAATATGATTACTAAACATTTGTGTACAACTCCGCATTTACCAAGTGCTTTAAAGTTAATTATTAGTTAATTGTCTGTTAAACAACATTAACCATCTGGCCAAATTAATTATTGCAAATTGTCCTACCAATTCGTAGCAGAGGAGCAAAAAAGTGAAGCTGTATTGGATATTTGTCCTCATCTCTTCTTCTGCTCAACACAGGGCAGACTGACTTAGAGGGAGGGTCGGATCAGTTAATAAGATCTTTTGTTTCTCTGTTCCTACTGTTCTATGCAAGTGGGTGTCTCTCAGGGTCAGTCTTTGATCACCTTTTCATCTTCCTCTGAATGCACAACCTATGTCAATGTATTTAAACGTTATCTCCACATCTATAATTATTTTCAAATTACATTTTGTCCCAAGTGCTCTAAATTCTGTTTCATGAGTTATTTTCACTCTCATTCTGATTCTATTATATATACAGAGTTATACCTAGAATTTATGTATATAAATGAATAACTCAATGATCCCCACATTCTCCAAAATAACCCCACAGCATCTATTCTTAATGACATGCTTTTCTGTCTTCTCTTCCAATCCTGTCTCCATGTAAAGGGACAAGGAACTCTTCAGTCAGTCAACTGACTGCCAGTAGTCCACATTTGGCGTGCTCATAATTTCAGGGCCTGGAAAGTGCAACATTCTTTAGCTGTTCCTCTCTCAAATCTCATGCCACTGCTAACACCAAGGATGACTTAGATTCTTTCTTCTCTCTCTCTTTTTCTCTCTCTTCTTTTTCTTCTTCTTCCTTCCCCCTTTCTTCTTTCTTTTTTGGTTATATCACTGTGTTTGAACTCAAGGCCTCATACTTGTTGCTGCACCACTTGGACCATATCCCTAGCCTGATTTGCTTTTAGCTATTTTTCACTCTCACATTTTTTGCCTTTATTTTATTTTTATTTAATATTATTATTTATTTATTGTATTCTATTGTTGGGGTGATATATAGAGGGGTTACAGTTGCATTTTTCAGGTAGTGGGTATATTACTTCTTGAATATTGATACTCCTTACCATGTTTTCTTCCCACTTTCCCTCACCTCACCCCACCCAAACATCTTGTTTTTCCTTGTCCCCTCCCCATTTCAAATAAACAAATATAGACCAGTATTGGTCTATCATCCTCCCAAATTTTCCTTCCATGTAGCTAAGGCTGTAAATATGAGTCACCGTGTCCAGCTAGCATAATAGAAGTTCTATTTAGCGGCTGCTACCTTTCTAGAAAGAAACTTTTTGTATTTTCCCACATTACTATTTCTACATTTTCTACTCTAGCTACCTGAAATTCCTTTCTGTCTGTACAATATCTGCTCATCCTTCTTCAGATTCAGTCCAAGGCCGCTTTCATGCTGTCCTTCCCAACTGTCTAAATGTGTGTGCTTGGTCCTGGTGCTTACACTCAGGGCATGTTTCTGAGCTTTTGTGCTCAATGTTAGTGTTCTACCACTTGAGTCACTCCTCTACTTAAACCCTTTAGGTGGTTATTTTGAAAAAAGAATCTCATGTCATCCCTACTAGGACGTGGACTGGCTTTCAACCACAATTGTCAGATCACAGCCTCCTGAGTAGCTAAGTTTACAAGAGTGAGACACTGGTGCCTGGCTTGATTATGCTTTTTAATGGCCACAAAGTAATGATTTTTGTCTGTCCATGATTCAAGAACATTTTCTATGGTTTTATTTTTCTAAAATATAAGCAAAAGGGCTAGGCATACATGATCAAGAAATCTAATAACAACAGATGTTGGAGGGGATGTGGCCAGGAGGGATCACTACTACACTGTTGGTGGGAGTGCAAACTCTTTCAACCACTATGGAAAGCAATATAGCAGTTCCTTAAAAGACTAAACATAGGACTCCACTAAGACCCATCAATTCCACTACTTGGCATTTACCCAATTGATCAGAAACAAGGACATACTAAATCCACTAGCGAATTGATGTTCATTGCAGCACTATTTACCCTAGCAAAGATATGGAACCAACCCAGATGTCCCTCAGTTGATGAGTGGATCAATAAGATGAGGTATTTATACACAATGGAATTCTATGCTGCTGTCAGAAAGAACGATATCCCTCCATTTGTAAGGAAATGGAAAGACAGAAAAAATCATATTAAGTGAAGTAAGCCAGACTCAAAGGAACTTAGGCTCAATGGTTTCCCTCATTTGTCATGATCAGTAGAAACCTTGGGCTCTTCTAGCAGAGATTTACAATAGAACAAAACCTAGATACATAAGGCCATATAGTATGACACTAAAGGACCTCCAGGATATAGAAACAAAAGCCATATAATGAGTGATTGTTGTCCTTAATGTACTATGTTACCTCTCATCTCTTTTGCTGTCCCTTGGCTATCTCATATTGTTACAGTATTTCACCTTGTTATATATGCTTATTTGGTTATTTGAAATAGGATAGGGAAGGAGGGGAAACAAGATGAGGGGTGGGCGGAGGGAAATGGGGACCAGGACATGGGAAATGGTATCAATGTTTGTGAAGTAATGCACCTTCTATCTGATGAATATAATGTAACCCTTCTATTAATTATAATAAAAATATGAAAAAGGGCTAGATATAGAAGCTCTTGTAATCCTAGCTACTTAGTTTAAAGATCAGGAAGGTCATTGTTTGAAGACAGCCTAAGTTAAAAGTTAGCAAGACTGCAATAAAAATTTGGACAGTTTGGCCTAGTGGTACAGTGCTTGACTAACATGCACGAAGACCCAGGTTCTATTCCTCGGTACCGCATACATAGAAAAAAAGCCAGAAGTAGTGTTAAGGCTCCAGTGGTAGAGCTCTAGCCTTGAGAAAGTCCAAGGATAGTGCTCAGGCCCTGTGCTCAAGCCCAGGACTGGCAGAAAAAAAAAGTTGGACAGATAGTTTACATTAGTATTCCCTGCTATATGGAAAGAATAAGTTAGAAGATCACAGTGAAACACTGGTCATAAACCAAAAAAAACATCTCTGGGTATGGCTCAAGTGATAGAACACGTCCTAACAAATACAAGGTGTTAATTTAAAAAAAACCATAACACCACCACCTCACAAATATATAATATATAGATGACAGATGCTGCAAAATAAAGTAAAATGCAAGACGAATTCCATTATTTTTCTAAAACAACCAAGCAAACAAATATAAACCCTCCCCAACCTCCACTCTAGAGGTCATCTCTATATATGACCAAAAATCTTAGGCGGCTTCAAATGATATATTTCAAGTTATGTAGTTTTCTACACTAAAATATGCATACTTTTTCTTTTTTTTTTTAGGGAGGAGTGATCTCAGGACACTTGATCTCAACTTAGAAACCATCTCTGACCTCTTTTGTGGCAGGCTAGCACTCTATATCATTTTGAGCCACAGCTCCATTTCTGGTTTTCTGGTGGAGATAAGAGCCTCGCAGGGACTTTTATTCCCAGGCTGGCTTGGAACTATGAACCTCAGATCTCAGCCTCCTACGTAGCTAGGATGACAGATGTGAGCCTCTAGCTCTTAGCTACTTGTGTTGTATGTTAAGATGTAAGTAATTTCCATTTGGACCCTTTCGCAGTGGAGTAACAGGCACTACTTTAGGACCCATAAAACATCTGTTTGTATTTTTCAGAAGTTTAGGTGTCTCCATATTATTTTTAGACAGATTTCAGAAATAGCCTGTGACTACCAGTATCATTACTGGTAGCATTTGCCATCTCAAATAGATCTAATTTATTTTTTAAGTAATTTACTGTTATTATAGAAATGATGTACAGAGGGATTACAATTACAATTACAATTATAATGAGCATATTTCCTTTTGTGCAGTGTCTTTTGTCTTTTGTTCCCTCACTTTCTCCCTGCCCCTCGTTCCATCTCCACCCAGGAGTTGCAAAGTTCATTGTCATCCATGTCCAGGGAGCTCCACTGTTGTGTTTCTTCACCATTTCTCCTTTGAGTTCTGTGCACTCTCTCCCCCAAAGATATGCATAGGTATGTGTATGTGTGTGAATATACTACACATAAGGAAAAATGATAGAATCATAAAAAACTAGAAACTGAAAAAGAGGAGGAGGCAGGAAAAGGAGGAAAAGGAGAAGGAAAATGGGAGGAAGAATTCTTTTGTTTCCATATCTTGGAGTTCATTCAGTATGTATAATACTCTACATAAATATGATTTAATTACTAATGGCATGAGTCAGAGAATGATGGCTGTTACAACACGGAAAGTCTTTCCCCTGTTCCTTGCTTTCTATAACATTATTCCTTCTTTTTTTAAAAATCAAACTCACAATTATGTATTACATTTATTCCCAAGATTTTGTATTGCATTTTTATTGTTGTGGATAATGCATAGAGAGGTTACAGTTACATTCATCATGTAGTAGGTATATTACTTTTGAACCTTGATACCCCTTCTCATGTTTTTCACCTCCTCCCCTTCTCCTGACCCCTCCCAATCATTTTGTTTTTTCCCAACCTTTCTTTATTTCAAATAAATAATTAAGTGTATATACAGTATACCAGGTAACAAAATCAGAACACTATTCCTTCTTAAGGTCTAAATTCAGTGATCATATTAAAATAACTTCTTGAAAATTCACTTATTTCCTAATCACATCACTTCCCTCTTTAGGATGAGTTGATAAGATAAATAACATAACACAATTTATAATATAATTTCATTGACCATTGAATAGTGTTTTTTACCAAGGGAGAACAAAACTGAAATTTAAATTTTGGTTAACAAAGTGTTTCAGCCTCATATAGGCTACCAAATATCTAAGTACTTGATTTCTGTCTCAATGTATGGTAATGATAAGAAGTAGAAGTAGTGAACCCAGGAAAAAGATTACAATTAGAGAGCTGTATACATTATCTTTAATGTTGGGCTTTAGGACATATAGCATATATATTGACAGATCTGATTGTGGTCTGGTTTAAAATGCACCACAATAAGCCACAGCGTAGACACTATTTTTCTGTGTGTTTGTTTGCTTAGTCATCCTGTGACTATTTATTGAGCAGCTGGTGCTAGATAACAAGCCGAAAGGGCTCTTGTCCGCAGGACGCTTATCAGACCGAAAGAGCTCATCATTTGGACTGAACTGGATAATTATTCTAAAACCGTCTTCAGAATCCTTTACAATTTTGTACAGTACTTCGGTTTAAGGATGAAATGTCAAGAGATAATAAAAGATACTGGTGCCATTTCCTCGGGCTTCAATTTAGAAATTGTTTATGAGGTTGACATACTTCAAGCATTTCTTCCTTGATTCATAAAGCAATTGAAGTCAGTTTGGAGCATAATTCATGACTTTCTTCACTTATTGGAAAGGGAAAATAACAGAAAGAATCCAGAATTTTGAATAGTCATTACTAAATTATAATAAAATTGGAAATAATAACATTGGATAATTGTTTTCAAAGACATTTGTGTAGGGAATTGACTTCAACTTGTGTAGTCTTAAAGGCCATCTTTAGGAGAGGATAGCTATAAAACTGTGATATGCTGGAGAGCCTTCATCAGTATTATGATTACAAAGGGCTGTGGCAAATCTAGTATAAACCAGAATAATCAACTTGAATTTAAACAGCAGCAGATTTGAGTATATCTGTACATACAAGTACATGTTTAGCAGCAATCTCCATTCTTAGGTAAGATCTTAACCATGTACTCCATACTTAATTAAAGCAAGTCCTATCCTCATATTTTGTGTAGCTAATGAAAGCGACAAACAGTTTTTGCCCAATGTTTTAAAATCTAAATTTTAAGAAATGTACATAATTTTAGCCCATCCATTCTAACATGCATTTATTTTTACAGAGGCAATAAATACTATTCTTTGAATGTAACTTAAAACAATGGATTTATTGTTCAACCTTATTCTTACTAAATTGAAATCACTTAAAGATTTCTTACACGCTATTTTTTTTAATAATTGACACTCCTTGTTTTCCTCTGAACCTTTATTCAGACTGTTACATAGCGAGAGTATAAGTAAATAATACAGTCCTACAAGAAGAAAGTGACAAGACCTTAAATAATATTTTTCACTTGGGATTTTAAAAACAAGTGGAAGGCAAAAATCTCATGGAGATAAAGAATCAGAAATATTCATAAACTTACTTCTAACTCAATGTAGTTACGGCCTCCATCTAATGATGGTAGGTTTTGTTTTAATTTAGTTTTTAGATGTTGGTGCCTTGAACTTAGGATCTCAGACCCTTGCTCATTCTTTTCCCCTTGTCTTTCAAGGCTGTTGTTCTACTACTTGTGCCATGCCTCTACTTTCTAGATTTTTAAAATATTACTGGATGTTTCCATGAAATGCAAAGTACATGGAATGTATGTTATAGAGAATTGCAGATGGTTTTTGCCTTTTAGACTTACAAAACATAGACATTTCTTTCTTTCTTTCTTTCTTTTTTTGACAGTCCTGGGCTTGAGCTCAGAGCCTCAACACTTTCCTTGGACTTTCTCAAGGCTAGAGCTCTACCACTTGAGCTTCAGAGCCACTTCCTGCTTTTTTTTTCCATGTATGTGGTACCAAGGAATCGAACCCTGGTCTTCGTGCATGCCAGGCAAGCACTCCACTACTAGGCCAAACTCCCAGCCAAAACATAGACATTTCTTAACCTAGGCAGTGCGTTATTCTAATTCTCAAATGACTTTGACATAATAGAACACTTTAATGTCTATAGAAATAAGGCCTACTTGTTTTTTAAAAATGAAGTTCATGATAGGAATACTACTTATAACCTCTAGACTACAGTGGTATACACAGATGATATAAAACATACATACATACATAGAAATAAATGCAATAAATGCAAATGTATACAAGTATGTATTTAAAATATATAGAAATAAACACAGCTAAAAAAAGAAGGAAACACAGGTATGAATATGAAAATTCACACTCAGTCCTATAAAATATCTTGCTTCAGCCAAGATTTCATCACATGCTTCTTATAAATAGCCAGATATATAGTGTATCTAACTATTTCTGCAAAAAAGTTAAATAAATGTTCTTTTACATGGTAGTTGACTTCTTAAGCTACTACTAATGCACTGAAAGGAATTGTTCCAAGCTCAGGAACAAGTGGAAAAACCCTTAATTTGAATTTATAGCCTTCAGAGACAACCTGAAGTACAACTCAACTGTCCAAGCAATTTATTTTAATTAATATGATTTGTTCTATGTGTTTAAGTAGGAGAGTTCTATGCTAACAAATGGGGCAACTTACAATGCTAATGGTAACATTTTAAATAGTTATGGCTTAAAAAGAACATAAACAGAAGCACAGCCATCAGTAGTAATGTAACTTGAACTTTTCTGTTATTAGTAAATCATCCATATCTCCACAGAGACTTCATTTTTCACCAGCACATTTTTAAAAAATTGCAAGAGTTTAGATAGAAGTTCAAGGTCACACTGCTTGGCCAGCATTTAATGCTGAGGTAGAAAATTTCCCTTTATGAAGAAAAGTGTCAAGACCATTCTATACTGCCAGAAGTATATTGCTGGTTTTCCTTAGAGTAATAGATAATCTGATGCATCGAAAGAAATCTTACTTTCTTTTATAACTTCATACTTCAAATTGTCATTGGTTGTGTTCCATAAACAGTGTCCACCCTGTACGTTAAACTATTATGTTAAAATGCAGTTAAACTGTGTGAAGCAATGACAAAGAGATCTCCTTTGCATCAAGAAGAAAATAATTGCATATTCATAAATAAAAATTATCAAAAATTAAAGCTGTGTTTAACAGTCCATGAAAAGCCAAGCCTAATCATTTGGCAATACCACTGGCTCCAGGCCCGCTATACAGTAACTCTTCCAGAGTTGAGAGTGTGAATGAAACCCTCACTTTGAAACATATAGTCCATCAGATGAGGAGCCTGTGGGAAACTTTCTTATTCATGGAATAGTAATACTTGTTTATATAAGAAATGAAAATACAGACAGCTCAAATTGTGTTTGAGATTTGCTAAAAATTTAGACTTAAAGCTGATCTAGAACCCAGGAGAAAATGGCAGGTTTGCATTTTTCATTGAATCATTGTCTATGTTCCAAAGGATTTTCATCTAGAGTATTAACTGAATAATACTCTGCTTTGGATATTTTGGGAGTTCAAAGCATATAATATTGACAATTCAATAGCAGCTACAAAAATTCTTAGCAATTTCAATGTATTTTTCTGAGTACTTTATGTATAATTGTTATATATACTTTATATATATATATATATAACCTAATTAGTTTTAATTCCACATACAATGCCAGAAGAACTAACCTCAGTATGTTTCAGACACATTGGGATTGAGGTGCAATTACTTTCAAACTAGCAGAAGATTAAAGACCTCAGAGATCATTTTCGTTATTTCAGTTACTTGGTAAGGCTAGAATGCCTTCCTGTGACAATTGTCAAGATAAGTCCAATAGGAAGAAGTCTAAAATGATAGTTTTCCTCAATACTTATAAAATTTCTTCAAGGAGGGTGTGGGTAGTTATGAAGAACTGAAGTTTAAATACAGTAACTTTCCAAAATCATAAAATATAATGGGGATTGTAAAATAACCTTTTCCTCTATTAAACCTGCTCCAAGGAATTGAGAGAATATCGTTAGGCAAAAATGCTGAGTTTTACATGGGGCATTTGTTCATATCATACATCATGTGTCCTTTTCACTGTGTCTTGATGAACCAATCAGAAAGTTCAGATTTGGTAAATGGCATAATTACATAAAAAGAATTTTTGAATCATTCAAAAGTATTACCAATATCAATAGAATTTGAAAACAGTGTAAACATCTTTAAAATGTGTTCATATAACTTTTAGACCCATTTGAATGCAAGTTCTATAAGGGTAAATACTTTCCTAGAATATAATTTGGAAAATAACAGGGACTCAGTGAATATTTGTTGAATGATCTACCTTCAGAAAAATGTTAGCAGAATCATTTTTTCTCCAAAACAAATCTCAGTTTACAACTTATATAATAATGTATGTGTGCTGGTCTTAGGATTTGAACCAGGGCCCAGGCTCTGTCACTGAGCCACAGCTCAGAGAACTCTACCACTTAAGCCACAGCTCCATTTGTGGCTGTTTTGGGTAGTTTAGTAGAGACTCCCATGGATTTTCATGCACAGGCTAGCTTCAAGCTGTAATCCTCAGATCTCAGACTCCTGAGAAGCTAGGATTTCAGGAATGAGCCTCCAGTGCTTAGTCCATGTGTTTATTAAATTCTGGGTTTCCTTAGACAGGATTGTTATTCTGGTTGCTTTTTGAATGCTTTTCAATTCTCTTATAGCTAAATGCAGTTATGTGATAACTTAATTCAGCCAATGAAAATAAGTGGAAGGAAATGTATTTATACTTCTTTTGTAGAGGATGGGAAGAGATAGTGCAGATAAAGCAGAAGTATATTTAATACATCACAATGTATTTAGAAGAAAAGACAGAAAAAAGACATGCAGTAATGCAGCTCGGTATATTCCAACAGAGACTGTCTTGTCAGAATTCTATACTGAAGATGAAGAGATGTAATTCTCAGACTTTAGGGAAATATTTTGCTACAGAGTTAAGAAAAACCAAATACATAATAGAACATGAAAACAATTTATATGGAAAAATAACGGTTATAGATTGAAGCATATTCTAGTTCAAAAAGGAACTTGGAGATCTTGGGATTCTACCTATATAAAAATCATAATTCATTCTGGGACTTAAAGTCAGCATTGTTGACCCTTTGAAATTTACTGTAACTATACCTTCCTGGGCACAATAATACATTGATTCTCCTGAGGCTCAGGTAAAGGGCTATCATTTTTGCAACATGGCTGGAAAACAGGTTCAAAAATGAAATTTGCGAAAACAGAACAGTTGACTGGTTACAGAATTAACTGAAGAAAAATCTTCAGAAGTCCACATATTTGCTTTTCATTTCAGCACCATTTATCTCATCAATACTCAATAGGGTAAAATAATAAGCATTTGTTATCTCACACAACATTTGAGTGGCTTAGTTGCTATTCCCACAGCAAAATTAAATTATAAAATGTCATTTATAAACTAAAGAGATAAAAAAAACTAGCAACAGTTCAATTACTGTGAAAAAACTAGGGAGAAAAAACTAGGAGAAACTAGGGAAGTACAAAAGATGCTAGGAGCTTCTCAGGAGCTTGCTTGGTAATTCTAGTGTCCTATGTACTCTTACTACACAATCAATTGGAAGGATCCTAGAAAAAATGGCCATGTCCTATTTTTGTGACTATGTCTTAATTATGATGTATGATGCTCAGCTGGGAAGACTGGAGAGACTTAAGGACACTCATGTGAGGCACATGTAGTCACATATTTAGTCTTTATTTACATACATGGTCATCAGGGACAACTATGCTTGGTCTTTTCATGTGGTAATAGTCTCTGTGCAGCATGGCACAGAATTTTGAATTATAGGACTTACATTGCATAGCTCAGGTTTCTCCAACGGTGACTCCATTCAGACATTGCATTGCTTTTTGAATATCCTAGCCTTGAAACTCACATTGACATTGTTGTCATAGTATGTTATTGACTATGAAAGGATTCACAAACTCATAGATTCATGGGGGAAAGCTTTGCTGTACCCTCTTACTGGGGGAGTGTCAAGGCTATTGAATAAAAGTGTGACAGATGATACTGATGTCTTCATCTTTGGGAACTATAACTAGAGAAGTGAAGAAGAGACCTTTGGTTAAGAAAAGTGAGCATAGGAACTACAAGTGTGCACATGTTCCTTTGTGACCTGTCACAACTTGCTGGTTTGCATTTTAGAGCCTTTACGTTTTTAATAATTTAGCACTTTTGTTTTTGAGAGTAGCTACTATGCATTAAAAAAACAAAAACAATAAACCAAACAAAGAAAGGCCAACCCCTCAGTCAATGGAAGTCCAAGCTTTGGTAAAAATCCATAAAACTAAGAGCAGGTTCAAGATAAATTGAAATTCTAAGAACATTTTGCTTGCATCCTTTCCTTGTTTCTAATTTAATAAATGTGTCCCAGAATGGAGTTTGTAAATCAAAGTATATTTAAAATGCTTACTTATTCCCTGTTGGGTTCTGTGTCAATTGTGTACATTTCATAAATATAAACATAAGACATATTTGCTAAGGAATTACATTTGTTGATGTGGCAGTCTCATGGCTTAAAATATAAAAAATTCATACCTTGTCAATTATGGATTGCATTTCCCCATTTGTATAGAATATGGGACTTGCTTGAGCACTAGCTAAAAATGTACGTGATTCTATTTCAGATATGAGAATTGCTAGAAAAACTATCAACCTCATTCTGTCTTAAGTGGTCAAATGACTTCTGAAAACTATCCTTTTTAAATAAAAATATTCTATGCATTTCTCATTTTTTCAGTCATTTTTTCTCAGTATATCTAATCACCCAGCCTTTGGGACTATTCCCTTTATTTTTTTCTTTTGGAAATGGGTGTCATAGAAAAGAAACATGTTTGTCCTTTGGTACTTTTTCATATTTAAACATCATCTTTTCTATATTACCATAGTTAGCACTCAGAATGCCCTTTTTCTGTTATATTACTACTTTCTGTTTAATTCCTACTTCTTATTTCATTACATTATGAATGAACATGTTATTGGTTGCTATCACATTTCTTTTTATAGACTTGTTAAAAGTAGACCAGAGTGGTATTATGCTTCTAGCCTTTGTTGATGAGGTGTCTTCCAACAGGACTCTCATTGTGGAGTTGTTCACCAAAAGGCTATCCAAATGATGAAATTTTCCCTGAATAAAATCCTTCACATGCTATCAATTTAATTAGGCACTATGCATTCCCATACTAAATATTCTCAATTGTCTCCCCCATTAGCTTTCATACATTAAAAACCTATAATTCTACAGAGACTAAGATATTTTCCTAAATAATCTTATCTCATTTCTGTCTGTGACTCTATTTCCCCTTTACTTGCTTATAGCCAGAACATCTGTCATCACAGCTTATTGCTGGATGCTGGTGATTGACATGTGTAATCCTAGTTATTTAGCCTAGAGGCTGAGATCTGAAAAACACAGTTAGAAACCAGTCCAGGCAGAGAGTCTCTGAAACTCCAAGTAATCAACAAAAAGCCAGTGGTGGAGTTGTGACTTATGTGGAACAAAAAGGCTCAGAGACAGTTCCCAAGCCCTGAGTTCAAGTTCCAGGACCAGCGCACACACAAAATGATTACATCTAATAATGTTCTAATTTTGCAGAGAGGAATGCTGTATCAACATAAAGAGAAAACTTTTCTTGACAACTCTGAAGTTTTTTAGGCACGAGAGAGAGACAAGTACCATGTTATGACCTTCTATGCTCCCAAAGAAAACATACTTCAATTCTGGACTATACAAATGTAAGCTAGAAATACTGTCATATTTGAAGAAAATACCTAGGAAGAATTAATAAACAATTGATATTGAGATACTTGATAAACAAAGTCACTTCAGTTTAGCATATCTTGACTGCCATCCTATTTTCTATAACCTATACATTTGGCCAAAATGTAAGTCTAATTATCATCAACTGTTATCCTCATTTTATCCTAAATTTATCCTCATGGTATCCTAGATTTATGTCATGAATTCCTGCTGCAGTATTATAATTCCAGTTTCCTCAAAAATGTATTAATTTATCTTTGTAGCTATAACCCTTTATTTGTCCAAGAATACATGGAAACATTGACAGTATCTATTGATATTTAATATGTAGCTTCATTTAAAATTCAGTCATTAACAACAAGGTTTTTGCTGGTCTTTTCACTTAGAAGCAATAAAATACACTCCAGAGGGTCTTGTCTAACAATTCAGAATTACTGTGAAAAAACATAGAACGTCTCTCATAGACAAATATTCTTTAACATTAGCAAGAAGATAAACTATACCTAAAGATTACTTTGGGAATATAGCTCATTAATGACCCAATGGAATAAACACTTGACCATCAAAAAGTACTGTTTGAAAAATTGCTTTTTCTTAACTTTATGCTATTTTATACAGCATAAACAGCATCATTACTGCTGAGTCTTGCTGCAATGCCTAATTTCAATTCCACAAAACTTCAACACACTTCCATAGAATGTAGATTAGTTCTCTCAGTAAGTAGCTATTGCTATTATTTTTAAGAACCTTTTGTTTAAAAGCACAACTGAGAAATTACTATACAATTACTATATAAAATCCTCACCCTCTGCAAACATGTATGCACTTATAGACAATAAAACACTAGGAAATGATAAGATGAATCAATAAAATATATTATCTTTAGCTCTGAGGTTCTGATATTTATTTGCTTTTAAAACCTGGGAAAATGAATTGATGAACATAAACCTAATTATGAAATAAAACTAGCTGTCAAATAATGGCTACTGGGAACCATTAGTCATGTTTAAATCTACGTTACATGAGAGCAAGCAATCCAGACCGACAGATCACTCACTGCCAATTAGCTAAGTTTAGAATTCTTTCAGATTCAGGTTTCATGGGCTTCTATTCTAAATTTTTCCTCTTTTGTACTAACTAGAATTCGTAATCCAGTTCTAGTCATTTGCTGCTAACATATAGGATTGCTTCAAGGATATAGAAATTGAAATAATAGAAAAGGGGCCCTTTTCATAGAGCTGAAACATTTTTAAAACTCTAAATTCTTCTTTAAAATCTTTAAAAAATATTGTCTTGAAGTAATTGTGGTCTTTTTATCAAAGCAGTTTATGAATGCAATATATCTTGATCAATGTCATCTATCCCTTCTCTACTCCTTTCCTGCTCCCCATGCTTCTTAATTTTGTAGGATATACATTGGATCCTGTCTGCATCCCCTTGCTCTTCATTTGTCTACCGTTTTCTCTTTGAACCCATTCCCACCTACTACCCTTTTGAATGTTCATTTCCTGTTATTTTATTTTGGTAAACTTTGGTTTTTGTCTTTCTAAGGAATTACAATATTTGTGATCTTCCTTGAATCTACTGTTTCAGTTAATATATTTTTTACTGCCCAACATATTTACTTATGAGTTTGTAAGTTGAATTTAACTTCTTTATATAAGAGGAAACATGCATCTTTTGTCTTTATGGGCCTGACTTACTTTAACATAATTTTTCCAAATCTAAATTCTTCCTCATCTTGCAATTACCAGTGTTGTGGAGTTTATTAATTCTGAATGTAAAAAAATGAAGAAAGATCATCACGGTGAATGTAGTTTATTCATGTCAAACTAAGAGCCATAATTCTGCGTATGGTTAAATCAGTGTGAATTACAATTTGTTAGACAATGGGAATTAAATAGTCTAGACTTTCTTCTAAACATGCTAAGTTACTTAATGAATGAATGTTATCAGTTATTCAAAACTACACAAAACAAAAAAACAGGAAATATTGTGCTATGTATAAAATAACACTTCTAGGCTTTGGAGTTGCTATTGATATTATATGACAAGATTTCTCTTTGTATAATAGACTTATTTTAAAATAAAATTCTTCTTTTTTCCCTTAAAGTATTGTCAAGGATGATTTCTATGAGTTTGTAAATTATATTTCCCTGTCTCTATGGTAGAATATCTCAGCAATATTATTTACCTTGTTATCTGATATATTTTATATGTGCTTAATTGGTTATTTGAAATTGGATAGGAGAAGGGGGGAAATCAAGATAAGTGGGGGGAGGGTGGGAGGGAAACAGGGACCATGTCATGAGAAAGGGTATCAATGTTTGTGAAGTTATGCACCTTCTTCTATCTGATGAATATAATGTAATCCTTCTATTAATCACAATAAAACATTATAAAAAAGAAAAAAACTACAATTTCGAGTTATTGAATAATAGAACACTACTGCCACCAAATATAAATAGCATATAAGAGGTCATAGAGAATTAGGTTATAAGCTTTTTCCTTAAAATGCTTATACACACCCTTCTATTAATTACAATAAAAATATATGAAAAAATGCTATACACAGATATGAATGCAAAATGATATACCCACTTTCAGGTGTGTTTAGGCAGATTATTAAAAAGTTGAACATACACCCACCAAATTAGTCACTTATACCATTTCTACCTAGCTATCTAAGAGAAATGGAAATTTGTATTCAAAATCTTATAAATATAAATACTAATGGGTTATTCACCATAATGTCAAATCAGTACCAATATTCTTAAATCATTCTATACAAAGTGATAACAAAAACCCTTAAAAGGCACATCCTAATAAAATTATTGATTCAAGTAATATGAGTGGGTGATTGAAACAGTTTATTAAAGTGTGCGTGAGAAGGAAATTATTTGAAATTAGAAACGATTCAAAATGTGTACTTATAAAATTTGCTTTGAATCCTAGAAAAAGTTTCTGTTGAAGAAGAACATTTGCAATGTGGGCACCATACCTTGTACTTCTGTGCTCTACAGTCCCAAAAGAGTTTCATAGGAAAAGTAGAGGAAGAAGTGTGGGGGTTTTTTGTGGTTTGAGGATTTTTTTGCATGATAAGATTATGAGGTTTAGACAGTGGCCAGGAAACCTGCAAAACTGACTGTGAAATGAATATTTAAAAGCTCTGAAAATCGTGTCCATGTCTCTTTCTTCTTTACAAAGACAAGGAGTCTTCTGTAAATATTGCTTTAAGGATTATCAGGTTTCAATTTTCAAATTCATCCAAAGGCCATAATTTAAACCACAGTATTGGCTTTACAAATGTAAACAGTGATTGAACCACTTTCCTGAGCTAATCAGAATGCCAATGAAACTAGAGTCAATTAAATAATTGCTTTATTAACCTAATGCACTACAGAGGCAAGACATGCTATGTCATGTCCAACCAAGAGGAGGGCAAGGAGATAGGACTACTGTGCATCATACTGAAGAGGTTGGCTACAGGCATATTGTATAAACTTGCTCCATGGACTATAATTGGGCTGCATCATTTTCATTTTTACAGTATCACAATAGCTGAAGATGGATAATCCTCACAGAGTTAAGAGGTTTTAATTGACTTAAAGATACTTAGTGCAGAACAAATGATGTCTCTGTTTTATGTGCAACTTGGCTTCTCTGGGTACTAGCTGCAACCCAAATGAGTTGCATCTCATTAATGACTCCTCCTTGGTGACTTGTCACTGTGGACATAGGCTTGAATTCTATTAACACATACATGGTCTTTACAACTGGCTTCATGCTTACATGCTCAGATTTATTTTTCTTCATGCTTCTTCCATCCTACCCCTGAGTAGACCTCCACTTCCCTCTACAGCCTCTGTCGGCTCACATTTAGCTTGTAGCTATCCACTAAGGAGGGTTGATTATTTCCTGTGAATGACTCATCTTTGAGAATTATAATAGCTCAAACCCTAGATATATAAGGATGAGGCCAAATTAATGGACTTCCAGGACATGGAAACAAGTGACTGTTGTTTTTTATGTATTATGGTTTTCACCCTTCTTTTTGTTGCCCTTTGGTTAATCTCATATTGTTAGAGTATCCCACTTTGTTACCTGTTATATTATACAGATGTTTACTTGTATAATTTGAAATAGGAGGGGGGAAATGAGGGGAGGTGTGGGGGGAGGGAATGGGGGAAAAACATAAGAAGGGGTATCAATGTTTGAGAAGTAATGCACTCTCTGTCTGGCAAATATAACTGTAACCCCTCTATACATTGAAATAATAATTAAAAAACTAACTGAAATGCCATTTCTTCCTCCAAGTTTTGTCTGATCATTCTGTCTCTCATGCCCTTCTCTGCTTTCCATGAGCCAGTTTATTCATCGTTTTTCCTTATGGCAACAAGTATGCAATTGCTTACTTCTAAGATTACCTACCTTGAGGGATTATTTGGAATTATTTTTTAAACCTCTAAAGTGCTCGTTCGAGGGCACATTACTGAATCTTTCAGTACTTTCAGAAGATAGAGAAATACTTATTTACATAGCTCAACAAGTATCTGGGGAGTGAGTGGATGTTGCTTCAATTGTATAGCCATGTAAAGCAAGGACCAGGAATTGAGAGGTTAAGGGCTTTCCTGTGCTCACTGTCCTCCATATCCTGCCACATATGTTCTTGTTTACATGAGCGCCAGAAGAGCCATGAGGATAGGTTATAGATTTTGCTTTTGCTTTTTGTCTGAGCCAAAGTCAGACTTGTATAACCAGGCTTGCTCTTTAGGAAAATTGTTATAGAGGCTATGATAAACATGAACAATTAATTTTTGCCCAAGTTCCAGATATAAAGCTTGGAAAACTATCATTTCTCAATGATAAGACATATAGGAATAGCTTTTGTTCCTTGATTTTAGTCCTTTGCTTTAAACACAAGAGCTTCAAAGAGCCTTATGATATCCAAAGTGACAAAGGTGACTTTTTGTATGCTAATGAAATGACTAGTGGCTTGGGTTCCTAGAAGGCTCTAAAAGATATATTATCAAAAAAGCCACAGTATAATTAGAGGATTACAAATTTCAGTTTGACCTCTAAGCTACAGGAAGCAGGAACCAACTATAAATCAAATCAATCACCAACAACCACTGACTTAATCATACATATGCAATAAAACCTCAATTAAAAACCCTAAATGACACGGTGGCTCACACCTGTAATCCTAGCTACTCAGGAGGGTGAGATCTGAGGATTAACGTTCACAGCCAGCCCAGGCACAAAAGGACCTGAGTCTCTTATCCCCAATTAACCTCTAGAAAATGGGAAGTGGGGCTTGGCTCAAGGGCCTTGAGCTGAAGAGCTCAGGGACAAGGCCCAGGCCTAAGGGTAGGGTCCTAGACTTGTGCTGAAGAGCTCAGGGACAGTACCCAGGCCAAGTTCAAGCCCCATGATCCCTCCCCCCCCCACAAAATCCTAAATGACAAGACACTTTCTGTCATGAAAATCGTAAATAGCAAGAAGTTTCTGGTAGGTGGCACAGCCCAGCTCTATGAAAGTTACATGCTCAGGGCCCATCTGGATCTCATGTTATAACTTCTCCATCCAGTTATTTCACCTGGTACAAAATCTTTCTTGTTGGGATCCTTTGTCCCTGGTCCCTCTCGACTAGTAGGAGGGATGGGGAAAAACACGCCCCGACCAGGATGAGCCACAAGAGGAGCAGGCCCACTGTCCTCCTGCACTCAGCCTTCCTTTCTTGGAGCACGAACAGAGATGCCACGCAGTTTCATCAAGACAGGAAAATCTCTCTCTCTAAAAAAAAACCCCTCCTGAGGAAGTCCCTCCAGGTAATATACCCTCACTCTAGGCCCCATCAGAGAGTGATAACAATAACACATTTGTAAGCAATGGTAATCAAGTCTTGCCTCTTGCGCCTTGCCTTGTCTCAGCAGAAAGTTATTAAACATGGGGTTACTCGGCCCCAATACTTTCTAATAAAGTGATTAGCATAATGTATCTTCCTGAATTTTGTGGAATAGTCTTGCAAATTATGAAACCTAATGGAGCTGTGGAAATGCTAGATTTATAGGCAAGTTGGTTAGAACTATGGATAACCTGTGGACCCACTATCTATGATTAGCATCTGACGTTGAGCTGGCACACTGTGTGACTGATCTCTTATTGAGGGATTTACATTAGCTTTTGATAATATCAGGAACATTTAAATTATAGGACACCCAGAGAATTAGAAAACTATTTTGTGTTTAAGCCCAAATTTTTAGTGTCAGAATTGTAGTTGAGTAGAAAAATAGTTTTCCTAGCAATATCAAGGATAATAAGAAGGAAGAAAGGACGCAAGAAAGAAAAATACTCTGTGTTGCTTAGTTGTCCTTTGTAATAAGCAATTGAGATAAATCAACTTTAAAGGGGAAAAACGGTTTTTTGGCTGAGCTTCGGAGATTTCATCTATTTGGCTTATTGGCCACATTGCTTTGGGCCTGTGGTGACACAATATGTCTTTGTGAGAATACACAGTGAGAGATGAGGACCATTCACCTCATGGGTAAGTATGAAAGAGGAAGGAAGACACCAGAACCCTGCGTTCATATGATTTTTGAGGGCTCACCCACCTGTGACTTGACTAAGGCCCACCTCTTCCAATAGCACCAAGCTGAGGACCAACCACATGAGCTTCAGACTGACATTCAAGATCCAACTACAGCAATTAGCAGAACAATAGGTGTGGTATTTTCCCTCCATATCGGTTATTACATTTAATACTACAAAATATATTCCGAGTTAATGTTAATGTCTTCAGTTTTAGAGCTAAGGAAATGGAAAATGTTTATGTTTATATAATTTGTACCAGGCCCCACACCAGCAGAACAGTTCCAAAATCAGATTTTAATGCTTCTTCAGTTCACTCAACATTCATAATCTTCTTAGAATATAGGAAATCAAAGAATTTTTCATTCTATAAAAACTGTAATGACTCAACAAACACACAGACACACACACACACACACACACACACTAGTCAGTAATTGTAGCAGATTTATATTATGTTGTAGTTTATTCTTGCATAATGTTATGGCTTTTTTCTTTACGGGTATACCAACATCAGTATTTATTGATTTTCATAAAGCTGTGAAGAACATTTCCATGGGGAAGAAGTAAAGAGAGAGCAGCTGATTTCCAGGTCAACAAATGACAATGATATAGATACACAGAGGGGCAAATGATAACAAGTAAAAAAAATCAGTATTTAAATAGATTATAGATTGTAGGTTATAAATTCAATTAGAAAATATATGTTAAGGGCCGGGAGTTTGGCCTAGTGGTTAAAGTGCTTGCCTAGCATGCACGAAGACCCGGGTTCAATTCCTTGGTACCACATACATAGAAAAAAGCCAGAAGTGGTGCTGAGGCTCAAGTGGTAGAGTTCTAGCCTTGAGAAAGTCCAAGGACAGTGCTCAAGCCCTGAGCTCAAGCCCAGGACTGGCAAAAAAAAAATATATGTTAAAATATTCTGCAAAGTGCAGAATACTGTATTCTATGTCCCTGGTATCATATTTGAGATTATGTATAAAAATATCCGATATAATATCCAGTCCCTGCCTTTAAAGAACTCATGATCCAATTCAAAGATTGACTTAGTATGTAACAGTGCAGGAGCAATTAGGAGAATAGCTGTCTCTATTCACTGGGAACTGGAAACAGACTTAGGTGGCTATAGATGGGGCCGAGGTTTGTGAGACAGAGTAGGTTTTGTGAAGGAATTGGAGTTGAAGGATGGCTCCAGTTTGGGTAGAAAAATATGAATGGGCACCATCTAGATAGAGATTCAAGAGCAAAGCAGAGACAGTGAAGGACTAGTATACAACTTGAACAAGATAGTACACAAGGGAAATCTGAGTGCATTTTATAAAGAGTTTTTAAAAACCAAGTATGGAACAAAAGCCTGAACAGTGAACATGGGAAAATGAAATTAATTAGAATGTGCCATTTCAGAGCACATAGGAGAATCATAAACCTTTAACTAGAAAATACCTTCGAGGCATTTTTTTTCATTTGCAAGTAGTTAGACCATTTTTTTCAATAAACAGTTAATATCTAGTTGTTAGATTCTTCTTCATATGTAATTTACATCCACTAATAAGGTTCTTTCACACAGATTTGTATTGAGCAGCCTTCCTCAGCCTTGGCTCCAGGTAACCATTGCTCTGTTTTCTCTTGTAATTTTGTTCCCTAAAACTGTATATTCATGTGATATATATTGTGCTGGATTTGAGTTTGGGTGCTCCTGCTTGCTCAACTGGTACTCTACCACTTGAACCACATCTCCAGCCTTGAAATTTTATTGGTTATTTCACTGATGAGTTCAGAAAATGTTTGTACCTGGGCTGTCCTTGAGTAGAGCTCCTCTGAATCTCAGACTCCTTAGTAGCCAGTATCACAGCTGTGAGCCTCCAGTCCTCCCTTCATTTAACATGTTTTTAAGGTTTAATCATCAATACTTGTTCATGCAGTAGTTGGTGGGCATATAAATGGGCTGTTTCTTATTTAGGTTGTTATGAATAATACAGCCATGAACAATTGCAATCACAGGATTTTATGGGCATCTGATTTTACTTTAAATCACCCAGGAGTGGAATTGTTAAACATTTACCATCATTAAGGCTATTTTCCAAAGCAGTTGTGCTGTTTTTATTCTTTCTGGCACTGTGTAGAAGTTACAGTTACTCCACATCCATGGTCAGTCTTTTAATTACATTTTTAAAAGCATACAGCAGCTTCTCACTGTGGTTATTTGCACTTCTCTCAACTATTGGTATGGAATATCTTTACATATACGATCTACTGCTTAGCTCACTGACGGCCTTCCATTCAACAGAGGTTGAAATTGTTCTTGCGAGAACCTGAATTAGTTCTCACCAGAGCAAGTTGTAATAACAGCATGGATCAGTCTCTGGCTTTCTGACTGGCTATGTGATTGCACCTTCTCACATGTACCTGTCTTTGATCATCTAATTGTAGATCTATTCTGGAACTTGCTACTAAGATCCTATACAACTTTCTTGTATGGATTTTTACTTGGTAATTTTTCTCTAAGTCTTCAAATGAAATTAAGGTAACTTCTCCAAGCTAATTTTTCTTTTTCAAGATTGTTCTGGGTATTCTGAATTCTTCTTCAAAACATGTTTTAATTATTACATTTTCAAATGTTTGGATCTTGATAGGAATGGTATGAAATTTATGAAACTATTTGTGGAAGATTATTATTTTTAAAATACTGATTATTAGGGCCAAGTTTGTTGGTTAATGCCTGTAATTCTAGCTACTTTGGAGGTAGAGACTGGGAACTCTTGATCCAAGGCCAGCACAGGTGAAAAGAAAAGTTTGTGGAGATTTTATCTTGGTCCATGGCTGGCAGTGGGGGTACATTCACAGATATAGGCAAAGTACGATGTCTGGATGCAGTGACACATTCCTGTCAACTTTAGTGACATATGGAAGTAAAGCTAAAGGATTCTAGTCCAAGCCAGTCCAGGCATAAAGAGACATTCTACCTTGAAAATAACCAACAAGTGCAACAAGTGGTAAAATGCTTGCTAGCAAGCACAATTCCTTTCTTTCTTTTCTTTTCTTTCTTTCTTTCTTTCTTTTGCCAGTCCTGGGTTTGAGTTCAGAGCCTGAGCACTGTCCTTGGGCTTTCTCAAGGTTAGAGCTCTACCTCTACCATTTGAGCCTCAGCACCACTTTCAGCTTTTTACTATGTATGTGGTACCAAGGAATCGAACCCAGGTCTTTGGGCATTCTAGGCAAGCACTCTACCACTAGGCCAAACTCCCGGTCCCCATGCACAGTTCTTAATTCAATCTCCAGTACCATCAAAATAAAACAAACCTACCGATCATCCATCTAGTATACATATAATATAATATATTTAACACTGAAACTGATGCCTCCTTTGTGTTCTTACCTAAATTTCCCTCCCTTTATAGTGTTTTTATTTCCTTTTTCCAAGTTATGTTTTAAGGGCTCAGCTCATGCACATCTTTTGTTACATGTATGACAGAGCATTTTGCATGCTTTTTTAAATGGAAAGCTAAAATCATTGTAAACTGGTTTTCTCTTAGCACGTAAAATTGAAGTGTGTACATGGACTATGTATCCTGCAACTTTGCTAAATTTATTAAACTTAATAGTTGATCTGTGGACTCCTTGGGGATTTCCCTGTATCCTATTGATGGCATCTTGTAAGTACTGACAGCTGTACATTTTTCTTTCCTATTTGCATGACTTCTATCTTCTTTCTTGTCTATTTGTATTGACTGAGACTCTCAGTACATCATTAAGTAAAAGCAGTGAGAAAGATATCCTTGTTTATTTCCTGATTTTTGTACGTAATGTTAACTACATGCCTTTCAACAGATCACAATTTTTTATTCCTAATTTGCTGAATGTTTTTATTCTGTTGATGACAATATTTTTTTTTCTTCCATATTCTTCTGGTATAGTGAATCCCAGTAATATATTTTCAGACACAGGTAAATAATTTGACCCAAACTGGAAAAAAACGCAAGCTAGCCTATAACAGGGTAGAATGGAGGACAATCATAAAAAATAGAAAATAGGGCTGGGAGTTTGGCCTAGTGGTTAAAGTGCTTGCCTAGCATGCATGAAGACCCGGTTCGATTCCTTGGTACCACATACATAGAAAAAAGCCGGAAGTGGTGCTGAGGCTCAAGTGGTAGAGCTCTAGCCTTGAGAAAGTCCAAGGACATTGCTCAAGCCCTGAGCTCAAGCCCAGGACTGACAAAAAACAAAAACAAAAACAAAAACAAACAAAAAATAGAAAATAGAAGCATGTGTCATAGTAATTCTTACCTATGAATCCTTTTAAAACATAGCAGGTAAATACTAAATACTGATTATCTGACTTACTATCTATAGGAATGGAACATACTCAAAGGGGAGAAGATTTATAATATTTTCCCTTCTTCTAATTGTTAAATTTCACATTTATTGAAAACACTCAATTCTAGTTGTTCTCACAATTCAATGCTGAATTTCTTTAAAAATTTTCCAAATCATATTTCTAAAAATCACCTTTACTTTTCCTATAAAAAAAGTACTTGTATTCGGATAACTTGCTTGTGCCTAGGTATGTAGAAAAATTGAATTTGTAGCTAATTTTTTAGCAGTGATTCAGACATCTTCATAATATAAACAAAACTATTTCTGTGATTAAATTTTACTGTCGTATTGGGCTACTGCCTGATGCTTTTGATTCCATGAAAGTTTAAATTTCTTACAGAAATAAAACATTTGGGTGATTAGGAGCAGGCCTAAGACACATCTTCATTAAAATTGAGCGTAAAATGAAACAATTCATCATTTAAAAAAACCTTTCGTAAAAATACAGTTTCCTGAAAGGTAAATTATAAAAGTATGCATTTACCCAATCATTTAAAATACCATAATCATACAATCTGCCCATCAAAAGACTTTTAAGACTCATTAAAATCATAAAACAATTCTAATTAAATCCATATTTAAATTGTTTCTATAACTAACCTACATGATACTTTAAATCAAACAAAAAAGTTGTATAAAAGACCCAATTAATTGTAAGTTTTTGTAAGAATTAAACCTAATTACTCTATGATTAAGTTTCCCCAAAATGTAATCATCAATGGCTCTATTCAGAAGAATTAGCCTTCTGTACCCCAGATGCCAGTTGAGTGCAGCAGCCTCCCTTTAACACCAGCAAAGCTATTCATCTGAAATCAGCATGACTGTGGAAACTTTACCTCCCTACCACACTGGGGATCCAAGCAGACAGAGCAAATAAAGCGGCATATTTTTGTACAGATAAATGTGTCCCTATCTGCAGAATTCCCCATCTAATTAAATGGATTCATGTTCATCAGCAAGCTAAAAAAAATCCATCATCAGAGCAGGTTTTGGCAAACAATAATCATTTCAGATTCCCACATGATGAGAAAAGAACAAGATTTGCAGCTCACAGAGAAAGAAAACTGGGCCTTCTGAGGGGACAGAGCTAAAGCATTTCCTTCTTGCTGTGTGCAACTTTTCTTTCTTACTTAGCTACTTGAAATGTTTTTCATTTTTATTAGCCCAACTTCCCACGGGAAAGAAAATAAAAAAGCTCTGTGACATCGCTGCCTCTTGTGTGTTCTTCAAAACAAATTAACTCTATGAAGTTATTAGGGCAGCAATAGTTTTTTTTTCTATGACATCACACCAGGTGAAGGTCACTTCTATAATATTCTTGGCTTCATTCATGTGGTACATATCCCACAAGATATAATTTATTGTAATTTCCCCAAGGCCCTGATAGCCAAGTGATTAGTTATTGTAGTACATAAAATGTTCAGACATATCACATATGATTTATAGCCTCTGTTTATGATAATCTAATTTTCTTTTATGGTAAAAAGAAATTTACTGTTTATGTTTTATTGATTGTTGGTTTGAGGAAATGACTAAAGTGTCTTTTTGAATGGATACTGGCTGATTGTAAGGCATATGGAAGTTGAAGCATCCAAATGATTGGGACATAAGGATAGTTCCTTATCCAGTTCACAAGAACTTTCTCTCATCTATTGTTGTCTGGACTCATGTAAGAATGTCTGTCTGTGACAGAGTAAATTAGGCTGGCCCTGCCTGCTCTGCGCTTTGCAGGTGATGAGAGGGTGCTCTGGGTAGATGGGCGGGGAAGAGGATCTTCTAATGTAAGCTTATCTTCCCTTCAGGTGTACTCTTTCCTGGCTGTACAAGCTCCTACCTTAAAAAACAAACAAACAAACAACAACAAAAGTCCCCAGCTCCACCTCAATGCTTTTTAAGTGGGAAAACACAAAAGTTGGATTTTTTAAATGAGAATATAAAGCTAAAATTCCTAGAGCAATGTTTTGTTTCTTTCTCTCCCACCTATGCTCATGACTGATCTTTTATTTATTTATTTATTTATTTATTGTAGTAGAAGTAATAGGGTTTAAATCAGGCCTTGTGCTTGGGAGGCAGGAACTCTACCACTGAGTCACACTTTTTGCTCTCTATTTTTGTTGTTCAGTTTATTCTGCACTTTTGACCCATGATCTGCCTATTTTCAGTTTCCCCTATTCAGCTAGGATATCAGGCACTCCCCAATTACTGGTTGAGAAGGAGTTCTCTTGAACTTTTCTGCCCAGGATGTCCTTGGCTTATCATCCTTCTGATATCATCCTTCTATACATGTAGGATTACACTGATGCCTTATATGGTTTGTGGCTGGTACCAGCTTATCTTCATTTTTTGTTATGTTTAAGTGATGTTACCTGAGTATTAAGTCTCATACATTACATTAAAATGTTATCTATTCTAGGAGAAAACTCATGTTGGTTTAAATACTCATTTCAAGGCTGAGCTCAACACACAATCACTATAGAAAAGGATGGGCCTCACAATTTGAAGGTGAGAGAATGGATAGTCCATGCATCTTGTACCTAATTGTGTAGTCCTGAGGACAAGAAAGAAGATGAATCTCTGGTGGCTGTCTCCCTGGGGAAGTTTCTTTTTCTCTGTCACTGGGTTTGAAGTGTGACAGCATTTGTGACCTCTGGCAACTAGAATTCTTCATTGATAAGTCACTTGGCAAATAATAGTGGACATTAATTATTAAGTGCATACTGACCTCCTTACTTGTATTGACCGTCTTCTTAGTTCTCCATATAGGAAATGATGACTTTTCACATTTTAGAGATATAGAAACTGAGGCACAGAGAGGTTAAATAATTTTCTTATGGTAACACATAACAAGTAAATGGTGCAACTTAGACTTAATCTTATTGACACTAGCTACAGTATCTATTCCTTTAATCATGTGTCCTGTTCTTTCCCTTTTCTTGGTGCTCTGTGCTTATATAAAAAAATACACTGCATTTAAAATGTGCCAGACACTCATGTAAAAGCTTTACATACATAAGGCAATCTAGAAAATATGTACTATTACTGTTTCCATTTTTTAGCCTAGAAAATTGAGGCATGGAGAGGTTGAGTAACTTGTAATGATTATGAGACAAGTAAATTGTAGATGTTGGTGAGCTAAATAGTCCAATTCTAGAATCTACACACTATACCACCTCCTGTTTTTCTTTCTGTTTTCTCTTAAAATTCTGTGCAGTCTCTTCTTACAGATTTTTTCTGCCCCCTGTTATGAAGGGATCGTTTGTCCCACTGGTGCCAAAGTACTATATACACACCGTAATTTGGAGAAAGAAGGTTATGGAGGGATATGAAGATAAGAAAAAGGCAGTCACAGAAAGATGATCATCTGCTGAACTGAATCAAGGGAAGAGGTGAACCTAACAGAAGCAGAGTAGTTAGTTTTCTCACTTGGGCAAGGTTCTCTTTCCTGTGCTCCACTGGGACATTCTGGTTTCATCTTCCTAAGAGAAAAAGCAGTCGCTCACAGACTAGCTCTCCTCTGTGTCCTCCTCAGGCTCCCAGATGAAGGCTAGCCTCCACTGGCCTCCACCTGCCTCTATCTCCCAAGTCTAGCTTTCCTCCTGATTATTCTTTCTTTTGATGGTGCTTCTCCTGCTTCCAACTCTACAACCTATAGTATTCTCTGTGAAGTTTGGTCCATGCTAGGCTTTCTTTCTTCTCTCTCATCAGTGGATGACTCCAGCCTTACAGCTTTTCCAGGATGCTTAGCCCCATTTACAGCTACCTGAGGTGATTTCAGCCATTTTTTAATGACCTAAAATCTAGCAATCCAAAATGGAGTAAGTTTTCTGCTTCTCAGCTCACCCTACTCTCTTCTTTCTCAGTCAGAGAAGCCATTGGGCTGCAGTAGGAAAACCTGGAGCTGATGAGCCTCGTCTGCACCTGCCTTCTCGTTACTGATGCATATATTCCTTGCTCTTACATCCATTCAAATCCATCCTCACTCCTAAACTAAATCCTCCCTCACTGACTTCCAAGAACACCTTCCAGATTATTTTAGTTCTTGGGGGCTCTCAACTTGTTCACATTTAATGCCTATGTCATAAAGTATGCCATTTAATCAAAGCTAATCTTATTTTAAACAAGCATTCATATAAATCCTAAGTTAACTTTAGCTGAGTATTGTATGTCAGGCACTGGAGTACCATTGTAACATCATTTCCCTAAATGCTATAACACTGTGGGGTTTCTTTGTATTCTCTATTTTAGAGAAAAAGGTGCTAAGATTAAGCAACAAAACCAGACTTAAAGTCACAAGCAAATTGCACAAGTAAATTTTATACATAATTTGACTGATTATAAATCAATGATTTTTCCCTAGTTCTGTATTGTGCAAGGTCCAACTACTTAAATATAAAATTTCAAATTCTTGGGTTTGAAAGAATCTGAGTGATAGTAAGCATATGCTTACTATCCTCCTTAAAGTCTATTTTAAACAAGATAATACACAAAAGAATAATTTAGGTAAATTGTGCACTTAGGACTTGTACAAACAAATCCAATCAAATAAGTACATTTTTAAACGATGAAGTACGCATCATCAAAACTGAACACAAAAAACCTTTTTCACAAATTTTCAGTGTATTTATCCCCTTTTAAAAACTTGGCGAATCAAAAAATAAATATCATGTATTATAATTATATATAAGTTTAAAAAATGAATAAAACCCTAAGTATCATAAGTATAACCAAGGATTATATTATCAGTAAACCAATAACCAAGACAATTTTTTTACCATAATCATTATTCAAATATTTCTTCTTTAACAGTATTGGCTATATAGCACCGTAGTCTTAAAAATTGAGATGACAACAGTGACAGATACTTTTGTGCTGTTGGGTTGCCCGTGTTCTGTCAGAGTACCTTGTCTTTTTGTGCCTGCAACCTGACCATCAGTGAGACAGCAACTTCATTCCTGTGGATAGCAAGTTGAAGACATTCTGCATGTCCCTACATCATTTCACCATTTCATAATCCTTATGAAGATTATTCAGGATTTCCTTATGTTCCCCAGGTTAGAAGAAAGGTGCTGACATTAACAGGGAGAAAGGGAACTGGTAGTGGTAGCCTATCCCTGTCATCCCAGTTACTCAGGAGATTCTTATGAGGTGAATCACTGTTCAGAGACAGCAGTCTCAACAGTAAAAGCTAGGCTAGGGCTGGGAATTTTAGCCTAGTGGTAAAGTGCTTGCTTAGCATGCACGAAGACCCGGGTTTAATTCCTCAGTACCACATACATAGAAAAAGGCAGAAGTGGTGCTGTGGCTCAAGTGGTAGAGCTCTGGCCTTGAGAAAGTCCAAGGACTAGCAAAAAAAAAAAAAAGCTGGGCTATCTGCTATCTCAATTAGTGGAAAGTGTAAACAGGATGAACATAGCCCTAGCTATCCAGGTAAAAATGTCAGACCCTATCTCAAACCCCAGTATCCCCAGAAAAAATTAGAGAGAGAGAGAGAGAGAGAGAGAGAGAGAGAGAGAGAGAGAGAGAGAGAGAGAGAGAGAGAGAGAGAGAGAGAGAGACAGAGAGAGAGACAGAGAGAGAGAAAGAGACAGAGAGAGAGAGAGACCTGCCTAGAACATGTGGCATAATAACTGCAAAGCCTAGTACTCCCCCACTCAGTGACATAGAGCAAAATGGCTTTCAATCTTCCAGAATCTGCTTTGCCAACATCATAGGATTTATAGTCTCTTTGAGAGAGTCAAGTGGCCTTCACCAAAAATGAAGGTTGTAGGAACAGAAATATATCAATATTCTTGGCCAGGTTAATTTTTATGTCTGTTTTACATTGTTTACTAGGCCCTAGTCCAAATGGGAGACTTTGTCCATTGGAAAGTTGGATTAGTTAAACATGCCGTTGATGTGTCTACACTGCCCAAATAACCATATACACTTGTTTCTTATCTCTCATTCCGCCTCTAGGAGAAGCTAACTAGGTTAACAATCACAACAGCACCAAATACCAAAATATTTAAATCAGCACAGTCTTATTTTTCTAGAGGTATTTTTCTGAAGATCCATAATGAAAAAGATCCACAATCTTCATTTCTGCTTTATTTCCTAGTGCTGAAATTTTTGATGTTGCTACTGTTCTGTTATTGGATTAGGGAAAGGGAAATAGGAAATATTTGAGGGGCAGCATAAAACAAAACCAACATAAAAGCTCATGAACATGCACATTTCATGAAGTTACATACATCTCATTCATAGTTCACCCTTATTTTTGCTGAAAGCAAACTAACACTAAAACCAAAAACCAAAGGAAAAGCTATCATATCAATATAAACATTATTTTCAACCCGTTTTTATTTGTTTCCTTTTATATAAAATTCTTTTCTCCTTAAAGCATATGTCCTTAAAGCTGGTATCCTTTTAGAACCCTTTAGAAATATAGATTAATACACACACACACACACACACACACACACACGATCTTAAGAAACTATTTCTTTTAATTTTTAGAGACTAGTAAAAACTAGTACAGTAAGTGCACAAAATATTTCATGGGAACATGTGCAAAGCAAAAAGAAATAAGGTAGTTTTGGTTGAAGTCAAGGAATCGGTGGTAGAGGCTCTGTAGGTAACTCAGAATTCAGAATTCTTGGCTATTCTGGCACAGGATACATGGTAAGAGACCTTTCTTTAATAACATGAAGCAGGTCTTCAGGGACATAGTTTTGTACTTTGTCTTGTCAGGAGTGGGCTAGCATGTATATAGCTGTCCAACATTTCAAAGACAATGTTTGATGCATCTTATGAAAGTGAAAGGGAAATGTAAGAATAACAAAAATGAGGAGAGGAGAGAAAGGATAACCATCACAAGGATAGTGTGTGCGTGTGTGTGTGTGTGTGTGTGTGTGTGTGTGTGTGTGTGGTGAGTTCTGCCAAAGTCTTAAACCAGGCTGGCATACAGACATTTAATATCCTGAAATCAGGCTGGCATATAGGCATTTAATATCTGCTGTACAATCCTCTCCTGACTGCCCTAGGCAATGAACCAAGGTAGACCCCTGAGGCTGGGGAGAAAAGTGTGAATTCCTGAACAGACTCACAAATATATTTTATATATACACCCAGTGACCTGGAGCCAGCCTAGCAAAGAGTCTCAGAACTAACGATTAAGTTACAGTGTCACCTGAACATGGCTGATAATGGCACTGCAGTTTTTGATGATGAACATAGTATAATTAACTGCGGTGGCATGCACTCTAGCCATGAATAGTTTTAGATATGGTTACTTTTTAGTAGCAAAATTTCTTGATAAGTTTCCTTGTCTCTGAAGTGTTCGTTGCAAGACAACAAGCCTTCAAATCAGAGCACCAAGAGTGGCATTTAACTAAAATGGTTTTCATAGATCAGACCCAATATCCATCTTCAGGTGAGCAAAGGCTCTCATTTTAATGAAGTCACCCATGTGTGCACACAGAAACGGATAAAGGGTTCATTATTCCTAATGGAACCACAGAAACTTAGAGAAATAAAGCATTACCTGCCATTTTCATGATCAACCCTTGCCATAGACTGCATAAATGCTTCGGTTTACAGAAAAAGCTAGACCTTCCTGAACCCTCACAGTGATTAATTAGAAAGCCTGTCTTACAGATTTTCCTCTCAGGTGTAGTAACCTTGTAGCCCTTACCATTAAGAACTAATAAATAAATGCTTGGTTAAGCATAAACAGAGTGATAGGCAGTGAAAGAGTGATGATCTTGGTTTTTATGCAATATGCTCACTCTGTCATTTTACCTTGGAGGACAAGATAATATACAAATCGAAAAGTTGCAAAAGCAACTACAGTGGGCAAGTTTTTACTGCCTGTTTAAAAGGTATTAATTTTTCTCAGTGTGAATGTTCGGCTTTATTATTATATCATGATTAATTTTGCACAATAATAACTTATGGTTTTACAAAAGCATTTCCATTCTGAAATTAAAGATTACATTCTAGGTAAAAATGTCTTGTGTGAGGATAACCTGATGTTTAAATTTACAAGAAAAAAAGCAAAAGAAGTAAATTGGACCATAACACAGATATAATCAAATGGAAATCTACCCATTAGCATTTCATTTGATTTGCACAGATACTGTAAATTATCCATCATATTAAATGCAGTTCTTTATCTCCATATTTTTATGGAATTTCTGAGTCCTTCTTCCATCCTATCTTTTGAAAGCTTCCAGATACAGTATGTCATGCTGGATGCTCTGACAACCCTGAAATGATATCATAATCTTCAAAATTTCAGCCTCTATCATGAGGACAATAATGAAAAGCAAGTTAACTCCATTATGACAATGCAATGAGAATACCCAAAACATAACAGTATATTTTTATATTTAGGAAAGAAAACTCAACCAATCTGTATGACTGATTGTAAACAAATCTGTGGATAGACAATTTAATCTGCGAACAACAAATTCATTTTAAAATGTTCATCAGAGTAGTAACATGATTTAATATGTAACCCACAGTAAATGAGTAAAATCATTCAATTTTGTTATTGGAGCATTGTTGTTTATGAAAATATGACCAAGATTTACTTTGGTTATTGCCAATTCAGTCCGAGATTTCTTTTAAAACAAAATAGTGACCTGGGCCACATATCAGACTAAATTCTTAAAATCTAATTACATAGAACAACATCTGCATTTTCTGAATTTAGGTTCATATTCAAGAAACTTGAAAACACATTATATCTCAAATAATCCTCAAATATAACATTACCAGTGACTAGGACAAGAGAATGGTGGGTTGTGGGTGAATGAGGAAGAAGACAGCTACCTAAACATGTTACAGTTTCATTCTTTGCAAAACATAACTGTTGTACAGTTACCATCACACTCAAGTAAATGTGAAAAAACAAATACAATCAAGTTATATTATAAATTCTTTATTGAAAAATAACTTCCTTTAGCTTGCTTGTCCTCTGTTCTGAATGTTTTTACGTTTCATTTTTTTCCTTCAGAAGGAAATAAAAAGGAAGAATATGCAAAGGAAAATATCACAAAGATGCACCCATTTTCTGGGTATTTGAAACTACTCTGTCAAATTATTCCTGTGTACTTATCAACAGAGAGCACTTAATCATCACTGCAAATCCCACCATCCAGAAATAACTGCAATGTTGGTTGAATGTCTTTCTAGGCATCAAAGACCATAGAAAGAGAAATAAATACTTAGAAACCTTTCATAATTGTTGACTTTAATAACAAAGAACAAAATCAAAGAAAAATTGAAGTGAACCAAAATAAAGGAATTTAGAGAAAATGTTTCTTTACTATTTGTTATCAGAGTCCTTAAAAAGTCCTTGAGTCAGGTAATGGTGACTCATAGCTGTAATCCTACCTACTCGGAGGCTGAGATCTGAGGATTAAGGTTTAAAGCCAGCCTAGACAGGAAAGCCCATGAGAATCTTACCTCCAATTAATTACTCTCCCTTCCCCAGAAGTGGAGTTGTGACCTAAATGATGCAGCACTAGCCTTGAGCAAATTCAGCAATCATACTGAGGCACTGAACTAAGGCCTCAGACTGGCACAAAGAAAAAAAAGTCATTTATATGTAAGAGAAAAGAACTTTGGAACCATTGAAAATAGCTAAAGTCAGTTCTTAAAATTGCACCTAGTGAGAAATCAATTATCCAAAATGTGCAAACACATTTTTGGTACTTTTTCCTAATTCCATATTTCTCCACCGATCAATATTCCATGTGTACATATGTGTACTTTTACACTCAAGATTTATACTTGTTATCTAACCATGCTTGCTTAATCTTGAATGTTTTATGTACTATTTGTACTTTTATTTATCTCTTACTGATGATAGCTATCATTGATATTAAAATTGCTAAACTCTTGCCTGTTTCACAGTGTTGTGTACATATGTAAATTCATATTTTCTTGCTTGCAGAATCTAGTAGCTATGAATTCATTCTTTGGCATTAAACGTTAATTCGAAAAAGTTTAAGATACATTCTTTTCCTTCCTTTTATATGATTGCTTTTCCCAGCTAAAATGCCCAGATAATTTCATCCTTAGATAATCAAAGTCATTGCCATATGTTTGGTATCCATTATTTTGTATATCTTTTAGATACAAAAGATTCTTGCAAGCTCCAGAGCACAGCTTTCCTGGGAACGTTTTCTTGTGGATTATGTTTTTTCCTTTTTTTTGCTTTCTTGCAGCCCTAAGGCTTGAACTGTGTGCCTCCGTACTGTCCCCGAGCTGTTTCTGCTCAAGGTAAGTGCTCTACCACTTGAACGCCAGCGCCACTTCCAGCTTTGTTTTAGTAGTTTATTGGAGTTAAAAGTCTCACAGTGTCTGCCGGGCACCAGTGGCTCACGCCTGTAATCCTAGTTACTCAGGAGGCTGAGATCTGAGGATCTCGGTTCAAAGCCAGCCCCAGCAGGAAAGGCCGTGAGATTCTTATCTCCAATTAACCACCGGAAAACCGGAAGTGGCGCTGTGGCTCAAGTGGTAGGGTGCTAGCCTTGAGTTGAAGAGCTCGGGGACGGAGCCCAGGCCCAGAGTTCAAGCCCCGCGACCGACAAAAAACTAAAAATAAGTCCCACAGTTTCCTTCCCAAGCCGGCTTTGAACCGTAATCCTCAGATTTCAGCCTCCTCAGTAGCTAGGGTTGCAGTTGTGAGCCACCAGTGCCTGGCTTATTTTTAGTTACTGGAATGAGTTTCTCATACCTGTAATGATCTCTTGTTTTTCCACTTTCCCTCTAACACTTCCAGATCTGTTTTCCTCTCCTTTTATCTCACCCTGTTACTCTTTGAGCTCTGTCTTGATTGTTTTCTAGTGTCACGTTTTATGTTGCTTCTGGAGAACTATTATCTGGAACACTTGGTGTGTTCCTGACCATGCTAATCCTATTAATATGTTTATTCTTCAACTATCATTATTTATGCTTTCTATTTCTCCCAGGCTTTATGCATAGGTCAAAGTTGATTTATTTTTGCTGATAGGGAAGTGGAACCAGAACACCTATTATAGATAGTTTTCATTTGTTTACTTGTGTTCTATTGCCTCTGGATATATTTATTATTATAATTTTCTTTCTAGTCATTCTAATTCTTGTGTCATGAATAACATAAGATGAATGTTATAAATGTAAATATTTCTCATACATCAGAGATTTCAAAAAACCATGGTTTCCTTTTATCTTTTTCCTTTTTCAGTGCTTATCTATCACACTCCTTTTTGTGTGTTTTCATGAATTCCTGTTTTTCTTTTTTCGAGTTAGCATTTTTATGTGAGAAAGTTTTACTGTTATTTTCAGTCAATTCATGTACACTGTGTACTTTTTATTTATTTATTTATTTTTACAAATTCAACTCCTCTAGCACATTCCCATTCCTTCCTACTTCTTCCTTTTTCAAGTTGCATTTGATGGCTTTCATTATGTTGTACACACACACACACACACACACACACACACACACACACACAATGCCCTCAATTTTCTTAGCATTCTTTCCCTCTCTCACAAACAGCTAGACAACCCACCTGGTACAGTGTTACTTCTATTACTGTCATCATGATCAACATCATCATTACTGTAGGTATATACTTGAATAGTGATCAATAACATGTGATATTTTCCCTGTGGAGTTTGACCTATCTTGCTCAACCTGGGGCTCTCCTGATTTATGTTTTCCTACAAATGTTATTTCATTTTTATTTGTGTCGAATAATATTCCATGATATATATTATATGTGTGTATTATTTATGTTCATTTGTATGTATCTTATATATTATGTTATTATATTACTATGTTATTATATTACTATATACTTTATGCATTCAGCAGTTGTTGGGCTCCTTGGTTGGTTCCACAGTTTGGCTACTGTAAATAGAACTTCACTAAACATGTAAGTGTGGGTTATTTGTCTTTAGATATAGGTCCAATAGTGGTATGGTAGTGTCATAAGATAGGTTGGTTAAAAAAGTAGGCACCTTTACACTAATTTCCATAATAATTTTACTGATTTACGTTCACCCCAATGGTGCATTAGAATTTCTTTTCCTGAATTCTTACAAGCTAAGGATGTTAAACATTTCTTCATAGATTCAATTTTTGTAATTTTGCTTCCGGGTACTATCTGTTCAGGTCACATGCTCATTTATTAATTGGATTTTTTGCTGTTTAAATTTTTTAGTTATTTGTACATTCTGGATAATAATCATTTATTCTTTGTGTAACTGGCAAAGATTTTCTTGAATTCTGTGGGTTGTCTCTTTTAGCTTTTTTTTTTTTTTATCATTCCTGGCACTTGAACTCAGGGCCTGAGTACTGTCTTTGGGCTTTCCTTGAGGCTAGAGCTCCACCACTTGAGCCACAGCATCACTTCCGGCTTTTTGTATTTATGTGTTACTGAGGAATCAAACCTGGGTCTTTGTGCATGATAGGCAGGCACTCTACCACTAGGCCAAACTTCCCAGCTCTGTGGGTTGTCTCTTAATTCCAGTAGTTATTTCTTTTGATGTGTAGACCCTTTTAATTTGATGCAGTCCTATTCATTTATTCTTGTTCTTGATGAGTGATTGGAGTCCTAGAAAACAACTAGCTATCTATATATCTTCCAGAAGTTTTTCTGTGTCATTACACTCTTTTTTTTCCTGTAGTCTCATCCCTCTAAGTTTAGGGACTATTTGTGGAACTGTATCCTTTTTTCATTCCCATAAGGCATGTCATGTTTGTGGAAATAATTTTAGAAATTATACACCTCTGGAATGGAGGAATTGGCAGAGGATCAAATTAGTTCTAAAAAACATTGACATTCTTTTTTGAGGGTTGATTGGAGTACTAGAGAGCTTATTACAAAAAGTCCCAGTTTTAGTTATTTATTTTGAAATGATCTTGGCTGCTACATCAGAGATAATTGTGATTCTTTTGCTCTTCAAGTCAGAAATTGAGACAGCAATGTTCCTTTCTCATAATTATGTTTCAGTTATACCTAGAGGCTCCCTAGATGCCTGTGATCAGGAACTCTAATACAAATAAAAATGCAATATCATGCTCTATTCTATTCTAATTATGAACTGAGTCAAAGCAAAACTCACTGAGATGATTATGAAATGGTGGTAAAACATTTATGAAATGTGTGGTCCCTAGAAAACATTTTTCATATCAGTCCTAAATAATCCAAGATTTGAAAAAGATGATATTCTCTCAATACCCTCCTTCCCAAACTTTCCCAGACAATTCTGCTCCCATTCTAGTCTGCAAGCATTATCTTTGGCAGTTGAAGGAGAGGCATCTCAGTGCCTGCGCTTCAAGAATAATTGAAGATATATATTAATACTTTTCTGATGATACTGGAGTGTGAATGCAGGGTCTCAGCTTGTTAAGCACGTGCTTGAGCCTCACTTTAACCATTTCTTTTTTTGTTTTAGATATTTTTTTCAAAGGAATGATATGAATTATTCAAAGCTATCCACATTCTAAATAGTGGTTTGGGAAATACACATTCAAAGTCTCTAGTCAGTCCTCACACCTCTTCTCCACTGACATATGTATTTTTACTAACATATATTAATTGTTCAAGGAGGTTCTATGGTGGTAATCCTAGAGATTCATACCATGTACTTTGAATATTTCCTCCTTTCTATTTTCTCCACACTTTTCCAAACAGTGTTTGATGTGTGTGTGTGTGTGTGTATGTGTGTGTATATGTGTGTATATAAAATGTTTCAATATGTACAGTGTTTGGTAGGTTTTATTATGATATATATATGCAGGTTTCATTTGATATATAATATATGTGTTAAATACATATAACAGCTTTCAAGCCCCTCCCTTTACACTCATGTCTTGTTATCATCATCATTATCATCATCATCATCATCATTTAGGCCTAGATTTCTCATGTGAGTGATATTCCACATCTGATATTTGGCTGTTTGAGCTTGGCTTTTCCTACTCAACTACAATGATCTAGAGTTCTATGCTCCCACAAATAACAAAACTGCATTCTTTATCGATATTCAAGAGTTGCACAGGAGAGTCACAGGTAGGTCTTGTTTCAGTTTTCCAATGAACCCCCATACTGACTTGCATAGTGGTTATACTGGTCTACTGCTTTAGCTTCTTTTTCAGATACGGGCCTCATACTGATTGACCTTAGGCTGTGAGCCTCCTAAGCTGTCCATTCTGCATATCTGGGATCACCAGTGTGCACTATCATACCTGGTGACGTATTACTTTAAAGAATGATAAAAATGGATACCCTTTCTTTTATCATGTGTCTTGTACATCTAGAATCTAACAGAATTTAAGGCAAAGTAATTTTGACTCCTAAGTAGGCCAACCTTGTTTCTCATGTCATAAAAAACCTGATTGTGGCACCTGTGTTTTGCAACATTCTGACCTATGACATTAGTCTTCACTCAGAAACAGTTACAGCCATGGCATGCTAGTTAATCATTATTCAAAGCTACCAAATATATTAAGGCATATAGTCCCCCTTTTTTCTCTTATTGGGTATACTTGAAATATTTATAAAACAAATAGGTTTTAGTAGTATACTGTAATGGTCTTTATTTTCCCTAGTATAATTAATTCACTTCACAAATCTGTTTCAGGCTAAAACTTAAAATATTAACAAATATTCTTTCAGGGGAAATCTCATTAAGGCTGATTTAGAATGTATAAAGCAGAACAACATTTCACAAACAAACTGCAGCAAAGCAAAACAAACAAAATAACCACCCACATACTTTCCTTCTAATTCAGGATTCTAATGAGAATTCTGGGCATATAGCAAGTGGGAATATTTATGTCCACAAAAGACTCCAAGTGTAAAGGTTAAGCTTTGTTTCTCTTCCCTTCCCATCCCTGCCCCTTACTTCCCTGAGCCACTGTCTCACTATATAGCACGATTGACCTGAAATTCACAATACTCCTGCCTCAGACTCCTGAGTGTTGGGATTACAGGCATGTGCTATACCACACCAGTAAAAGGTTTTAATGAACTGATACCTATCTGATGATGTTCAATTTTACAGACATTCACTATACAAGCAATGAATTAGATGCAATGGCATATTAAAAGACGTATGAGTCAGGAGACTCTTGGAGTGAACCATTTAGAGATAAGATACATCCATAACTGAAAGGAAAGGTAGGAAATGCAGTGTCACGAAATGCACAAAGGCACAGAACAGTATCTTTATATCCAGCTGAGAGATACAAAAATAACTTCATGTACTAGGAGCCAGCATTTGAATTGAATCTGGAAGGGAATGATGGGAGGAGAATGATGGCATCCAGGTGGTAAGCTGGAAAGGCATTCTAGATGAAGAGGCACAATCAAAGGCAAAGGATTGTGATTGTGTTTGTGTAGTCAGATGCTGGTGGCTCAAGCCTGTTATTCTAGCTGTTCCGGAAGTTGAAATCTGAGCATCCCTAAGCCAGCCCAGGACAAAAGTTCTCATAAAACTCTTATTTCCAATTAAACTTCCAGAAAACCGGAAGTAGAGCTGTGACTCAAAGAGATAAAGCACCAGCCTTGAGTAAAAAAGCTCAGGGATGGCACCTAGGTGCTCAGGTCAAGCCTGACACTGACAAAACAACAACAAAAAGAAAGAGAAAGTGCGAAGTATTACAACACAACTTGTCCAAGAAAGTTGACAGGTTAGACAATGGTGATAAAAAAAATGTTTGGGGCTGGGAGTTTAGCCTAATGGTTAAAGTGCTTGCCTAGCATGCATGAAGACCCAGGTTCGATTCCTTGGTACCACATACATAGAAAAAAGCCGGAAGTGGTGCTGAGGCTCAAGTGGTAGAGCTCTAGCCTTGAGAAAATCTAAGGACAGTGCTCAGGCCCTGAGCTCAAGCCCAGGACTGGAAAAAAAAAAAAAGTTTGAACTGGGGCCGGAAGTTTGGCCTAGTGATAGAGTGCTTGCCTAGCATGCACGAAGACCTAGGTTCAATTCCTTGGTACCACATACATAGAAAAAAGCCAGAAGTGATGTTGAGGCTCAAGTGGAAGAGCTGTAGCCTTGAGAAAGTCCAAGCTCCGGCCCTGAGCTCAAGCCCAGGACTGGCAGAAAAAAATAAAGAGAAGAAAAATGTTTGAACTTGAAAATGGATCAAAGCTTTTGTACTCTTCAAATATCATTATTCAGTCAAAATTTCTCTAAGACTGCTGTGAAACTTCTAGTTCTCAGCCCCACCTAGAGTCTGAAGTGGATCTATTCATCAGCATTTTCAGGGGAGCTCTAGATTTCTCTTATCTATGTAATACACATGCTTTCAGAAATATACAAATGGTACTTAGGAAACATTCCTACCAGGTTTAGCCTTTGTGTTTCTAGGCAGTAGAATCTTCCCAAGTCTGTTTCAACAACTGGCTATTTGGATTTGCTTATAACACTTTGTATAACATGAAGAGGGCTTTTATTTTAATAGCAGAAGGGCTCATTAAATAGTGAGCTTTAAAAGGACAATACATTGATCACATTTAATCACATAATCAACACACACAAACTAGACTCAAAAACTCTGTTTCTACTAAAAAAAAATGATCAGAAAAATAAGCTATGCAAGCCCAAGCCTTCTGCATTGTGAAGTGTCAGTGCTTCAGCAGCAGCAAAAACATCAAATATTTGGCACCTCAGTGGGTCTCAGTAACAGTGAAATTTAAATAAGAAATGAACTCTGCCATGAGTTGTCCAGGAAGGCTAATGTGTAATGTGACCTGTCAGTGTGGAGTTGAAAAGGGTGTGTGCATGCCTTCATAAAGCTTCATACTGTTTTCCCTAATTAACATGTGTAAAAATCTTAGGGGAAAAAAATCCCTAACAATGTCTTTCTTTGCCTCCTTTATAACCCATTTTTCTTCCAAGTTTTTCTAATGGAGGCTAGAATCCTGTGGCAGGAGTCACATTCTTGGGTGGTTTTTTTTGACAGTGTCTCCCCATTTTCATCCTTTTGGTGTTTCTTAATTTCAGACTCTGCATTTTTGACAGCTCAACCCTGTTGATTAATGCCTTCTAGGAACCCCTCTATGGCCTGCCTGTTAGCGATCTAATTTTGTGCTGGAATGCCTGGGCTGGTATGTTGAACCGATTCGCCACCCAGGTGGCTACATTTGGACTAAATGAGCTGTGAAGGGTTTCATCTTTGCCCATCACAGCCTTCCTTCGCACAGCCCCACAGTATGCAGCCTCTGCTTTCACCACGATTTGTCACAAGCCATCAATAGAAAATAAATTATTGCCATTCTCACTTGTCAATGAGCTTGTCTTCACTTCAGCTGGCCTAATGATTGGAAGCTCAAAGGGAACATTTCCCATCTTTGTGGTGCATGATTATGACTGAATGCACTGCTCCCTTATGCGTCGTGGCCAGTAAAAACACGTAGGGAAATCAAATTAATTGGCTGTTTTGCACCAGTGATTAGAGCATTACACTTGAAGTCTGCAGAACCTGATATTAAGCAAGCAAGATTAGGTCAGTTCTGACTTTTATTTGCTTAGTGCAACATGATTAGCAATAACTTCACTCAAGGTTAGTGCACTGGCTGCTGCATAAGAAAATCTTCATATCATAATGATATTGTGTGGCTTTACACTAAAAGGCATGTTCTGGGAAATATCAGACATCTCTTTGGGAAGGAAGCAAATTGAGGAGCTGCAACAGAGAACTCATCAAATGGCTTTAGAGTCATTCCCATGTCTGGCTCTTTTGAAAACTAAATGTCCAGGAAACCCTGCTGTATAAACAGTTTTTACAGAACGTAGGGGCAGCCATTCTGTTTATTGCTGAGATAAAGAATAAAAGAAGAGCCAAGAAGCATCAAGAAGTGGAAGGTGATACCTTTCATTGAACTTGGTTTTGTTTTTTTTTATTTTTTTGGTTTTTTTTTTTGCCAGTCCTGGGCTTGAGCTCAGGGCCTGAGCACTGTCCTTGGACTTTCTCAAGGCTAGAGCTCTACCACTTGAGGCTCAGCACCACTTCCGGCTTTTTTTCTATGTATGTGGTATTGAGGAATTGAACCCAGGTCTTATGCATGCTAGGCAAGCACTTTAACCACTAGGCCAAACTCCCGGCCCCTCAATGAACTTGTTTTTAAAAGAGATTTAAAAAGTTTTCATTTACAAAATAAAGCAAGAGCCAGGAGAATGAACAAAACAATGGCAGAGCATTAAAAAAGATCCCATAATTAGTTTAGAGATGTACTATATCAAAGAGAAAACTTTGTTAAAAATTAAGATGAGGGTGTGGGTTTGAATTTGCCTAGTGTATAATGGCAAGAGGATTTGTCTATAAGTACAAAAAGCAAGCTGGGCACGGTGGCTCATGCCTGTAATCCTAGCTGTTCAGGAGACTGAGATCTGAGGATCCTGGTTCAAAGCCAGCCCAGGAACTAAAGACCAAGAGACTTTCACTAGAAAAGGGGAAGTGAGGCTGTGGCTCAAGGAGTAGGGGGTAGCCTTGAGCTGAAGAGCTTAGGGACAGTGCCAAGGCCGAGGGGTAAGGTAGTAGCCTTGAACTGAAGAGCTCAGGGACAGTGCCCAGGCCCAGAGTTCAAGCCCCAGGACACTGCCCCCCCCCCCAAAAAAAAGAACAAAAAGTATGCAAGTAAAAAAAAAGTGCTTGACCTGCAGAAAACTAAAGTTGGATCCTTCTTTGTCACCCTGCAGAAGGATTAACTCCAAATGGATCAAAGACCTCAAGTTAAAAGCAAATACACTGAAAACTTTACAAGAAAGAATAGGACATACACTAGGTCTCCTTGGCACAGGTCAAAACTTTCTTAATAAGGACCAAGAAACACAACAAATCAGAGAAAGTCTGGATAAGTGGGACTGCATTAAACTGGAGAGCTTCTGTATGGCAAAGGACATAGCTAGTAAACTAATTAGGAAGCCTACAGAGTGGGAGAAGATCTTCACCAACCAAACAACAGACAAGGGTGTCATATCTAAAATATCTCAACAGCTCAAAAAATTGAATCACTCCAAAACTAATTTCCAAAGAAATAACCATCCCATTAAAAGATGGGCCAAAGACTTAAAGAGAGTCTTCTCTGAAGAAGAAATAATAAGGGCCAGTAGACACATGAAGAAATGCTCGACATCTCTGGCCACACAAGAAATGAGAAACAAAACAACTCCAAGATTCCACCTCACTCCAGTGAGAATGGCCATGATCAAGAACTCTAATAACAACAGATGCTGGAGGGGATGTGGCCAGGCGGGATCACTACTGCACTGTTGGTGGGAGTGAAAACTCGTTCAACCACTACGGAAAGCAGTATGGCAGTTCCTCAAAAAACTAAACATAGAACTCACCCTATGACCAGCAATTCCACTCCTTGGCATTTACCCAGTTGTCCAGAATCAAGGACATACTAAAGGCACTAGTACAATGATGTTCATTGCAGCACTATTTACCATAGCAAAGATATGGAACCAACCCAGATGCCCCTCAGTTGATGAGTGGATCAACAAGATGTGGTATTTATACACAATGGAATTAATTCTATGTTGCTGTCAGAAAGAACAACATCGCCCCATCTGGAAGGAAATGGAAAGACTTAGAAAAAGATCACATTAAGTGAAATAAGCTAGACTCAAAGGAACATATGCTCAATGGTTTCCCTCATTTGTCATAATCAGTAGAAACCTTGGGCTCTCCTAGAAGAGATTTACAATAGAGCAAACCTATATACCTAAGGCCATATAGTATAATGCTAAATGAAAGGACCTCCAGGATAAGGAAACAAAAGCCATATAATGAGTGACTATTGTCCTTAATGTACTATGTTATCTCTCATTTCTTTTGCCATCCCTTGGCTATTTCATATTGTTACAGTATTCTACCTTGTTACCTGATATATTTTATATATGCTTACTTGGTTATTTGAAATAGCATAGGGAAGGGGGGAAACAAGATGAGGGGTGGGGGTGGGGGGAGGGAAATGGGGACCAAGACATGAGAAAGGGTATCAATGTTTGTGAAGTAATGCACCTTCTATCTGGTGAATATAATGTAACCCTTCTACTAATTACAATAAAAAATATATGAAAAAAGTGCTTGATACCTTAGTTGTTTGTTTGTTTGTTTGCCAATCCTGGGCTTGAGCTTAGGTCCTGAGCACTGTCCTTGGATTTTCTCAAGGCCAGAGGTCTACCACTTGAGCCTCAGCACCACATCCGGCTCTTTTCTATGTATGTGGAACCCGGGTCTTTGTTCATGCTAGGCAAGCACTCCACCACTAGGCTAAACTCCTGGCACACTTTAGTTTTTTTTTTTTTTTAAGCATAATGTTTTTTTTAATTGTTTTCAACTTTGGACATGTTTTCATTTTTATTATTGCCTTTTCTTTTTATGTTACCATTCAGGAATAAGACTTGGAAAAATACTGATAATAATAATGAACATCTGAATATTTTGGTTTCGATTTTCTCTGACCTTCTTGGAGGATTCTTTTCCATTTATTGTCCATTTATTAGCCCACAGATGCCCCAAGAATACACAATTTTCAACTAATGCACAGTTTAGAATTATTCTCAGCACAGTTTCATGGTCATTTAGTATTTCACCGTTGTCACCTAAAGTGTAAGCTGTGGTTTAAAACACTCAAACATCTCTGCTTGCCATCAATGATTCAAATTTGTATCATAGACATTTCTGAAAAGTCTAGGTAATTTTCTTGCTCTTGTTTCTTCCTCTTCTCCTCCTTCTCTCTCTCCCTCTCCCTCTCCCTCCTCCTCCTCCTCCTCCTCCTCCTCCTCCTCCTCCTCCTCCTCCTCCTCCTCCTCCTCCTTCTTCTTCCCCTTCCCCTTCCCCTTCCCCTTCCCCTTCCCCTTCTTCTTCTTCTTCTTCTTCTTCTTCTTCTTCTTCTTCTTCTTCTTCTTCTTCTTCTTCTTCTTCTTCTTCTTCTTCTTCTTCTTCTTCTTTCTTCCAGTCCTGGAGCTTGAACTCAGGGCACATTACCTGAGCTTTTTAGCTCAAAGCTGGAACTCTACCACTTGTGCTATGACATCACTTCCAGCTTTTTCCGTGTATGTGATGCTGAGGAATAGAACCCAGGGCTTCATGCATGCTAGGCAAGCATTCTATCACTATACCACACTCCTGGCCCTGCTCTTGTTCATAATAAAATCTTTTCTGCAGCTCATTTTTGGGGGGATAATTTCAGTGTTTTTTTTCTGGTCAAGGCAGAACTGACTTTCTATTTGTCTAACCACATACCTTAAGCTCCAAGAAGATAGTAACTGTGTTTTACTGTTCTCTTCAAAGTGCCATTACACCTAGTTATAGCTAGGATTTTGGATGAATTTTGAATGAACGGGTATGTGATTAGTATGATGCAGGGAAGAGATAGATTCTATGAAGATTTTTCCTTTTCCCTTCTTACCAAGTAATTGAGGAGATAATGTATTTGAAAGAAAAAGGGGATAAAATGACCAAAAGGAAAGATGATTGAAAGAATAACTTTAAAAATAAATCCTTTACTGAGGCAAAGTGATGGTCTACACAAAGGTCTTCCTTTCAGCCTCTCCTTACTCCAAAATCTCTGCCTGATGCTAAAAACACATTCTCCTTTTCCTAATTAGATGCCTGGAGTATTACTGCTGAGTCTAGTTGCTCCAAGCCCTCCACAATGCTGGCCCCAGGGTTTGCTCTGTTTGAGAAATCTCCCAGGTCCCAAGCTTCTTTACTTTGGCCTTAATCAAACTTCATTTCCTTCTTAGTCTTTTAAAAAAATAAAACAGAAAACTAGCTGATGTCTAGTCTTCACTGGTGTAGGTCAAATATTTTTATTAAAATAATAAATTAAAATACTGACAGAATATAGACATTTATTTATAAGTAAATATGAATGAAGATGGGATTTAGGAATTAAAGTCTCATATTTATTTATTGCTACTCTCATTTGCCTAAATAGTCTACCTGCTTTTTTACCTCATTCTCTTCTAATTCTGTATGATTAATCTTTCTCTCTGATTAATCTTTCTAAAAGACATTTGTTTTCATCATCCCAGTTATCATTTCTGGGTCCCTGTCTTATCTTCTATTATGTAGTGTTTTGATTACTTTTTTTCCTTCTCTAACCAGCTTTATGAAGAACTGAAATATCTTGTGATCATAATAAGATATTTGGCCTAACCAATACTTTTTTCAATCCTAGTCCAACTTGACCTCTCTGGAAGCTAAACTGATGCAAATTCCTTCTTAGCTGAAACTTTTATTGACCTTGACTCTCGGTACTCTTTTCTTCTGGTCTTGAAAAGTAACCCCCCTCACCCTCCACCACCCCCGAATACTTTCTTGTCTACATCTAGGCCTCATTTGGCCTTCTCAGCCACTTCATATGGAATTCTTTTTGCATCCTGAGGACTCTCACACCCTGAACTCCCTAGTAAGCTACAACCACATAAAACTAGACATTTTCATCAAGATGAACTTCTGACCTTTCAGATTCACTGTCCAAATTATCTCACTGCCTTGTTTCCTTCTCTTAGTCATCGGAGGCTTCTCTATTCAGGTTTTGTTCTCCTTAGGTAAGGCAAGTCATGCCATCTGAAAAAGGATTTCCCAATATTCTTTTAGCTTGGGCATAAAGACCAGCTGGCTCATCTGAACTTAAACAGATATAGCTCTAAGACTACAGCTAAAAACAGGTAAAAATACATTAACATCATTGCAGCAAGATCACTGTGGAAGTCACTACAGGAATTAGGCTTGAGGCTAGAAATACAGTTAGAAAGTCTGTGAGGTGACAAGGGTTTGGGGGAGCTGGAGAAAGAGAGAACACATCAAAGATACTCTGGGAGAATCCTTGGTGGAAACCTATCCAATTTATTTGGATGGGTTTAGATTTTGTTGCTTTAAGGCTTTTTTAAAAAAACTTGGCTTGTAACATTAGTCAGAAGAAAGAAAGTGATTGATTTGTGGGAATAGGGAATAGAAGGCAATGGTTTCCTACTCTTTTGAGGCCTTGTGTCAAGCTTGCCAGGTTCCTCTTTACATTAGAATTCTTGATCTGTCCTGAGTAGATTAAAATCACCCCACTGGCCCTTTATTTGGGAAAGAGAAATATTTTTTCCTAGGCCCTCCCTTCCCCTACATAGAGAAGACTAATAGGAATTACCTCTAACAGCTTTCCTATGTGCGAATATTAGGCTAGTCCAGCCACAAAGGAACAAGAAATAGCTTGCTGATGTTTTTGTACACACTCCTAATTCTCTACAATTGCCCTTTATTTGGTGATAGTTTAGGAGGACTGAAAAGTACAAAAACAGATTAAATTAAAATCCATATTTTAATCCTCCAGTTGCCAAATTTCCATGAATCTGTGTTAATTAAATAACTCAAATCAGCTCTCATTTGCACATTTACTCCTTAATTATTGTGATTATCTCCACTTTAAAATTCTGCATCAACTGGAAATGAGTCCCATAAAACAAAAAATATTATGACATATCCATGTTGACATAGGAAGAAAATAAGAACATTTCAGAGGATTTTTTTCTCTTTTACTATATATACATGTAGGAGTATGAGGCAATTATTCCAACATTGCAGAGCTCAAATATCTCAATAACTGAAACATTTTACATTTAAATTATTCATACATTTTAATTTTATATTTTATTTGATGAGCACAGTATCAAATGACTTCTGTCATTTTTTAACCATCTTGATTTGACTGGTATGAAGAAAGAAGAGAATGAAAGGCATCACTCTTAAAAGTGTACATTTCCTGGCCAGAAGGGATCACTAGTACACTGTTGGTGGGAATGGAAACTTGTTCAACCATTCTGGAAAGCAGTGTAAAAGTTCCACAAAAGACTAAACAGAGAGACAGGTCCCCTATGACCCAGAAATCCCACTCCTGGACATTTATCCAAATGTCCCAAAACAAGGCTATACAAAACCTACCAGCACAACCATGTTCATTGCAGTATAATTCACCATAGCTAAGATACGGAACCAACCCAGATGTCCCTCAGTAGGTGGAAGGATCAACAAGATGTGGTATTTATTCACAATGGAATTCTATGCTGCCATCAGAAAGAATGACATTGCCCCATTTGTAAGGAATGGAAAGACTTGGAGAAAATCATATTAAGCAAAGCAAGGCAGACACAAAGGAACATAGGCTCCATGGTTTCCTTTATTTGCAATACTTAGTATGTATTTTGGATTTTCCTAGCAGAGGAACACAATAGCTCAAAAGCTATGTGCATATGTCCATAAAGGATGAACCTAATGATAGGGAATTAATAGATTTATCCTTGTGCTTGTTTTTAGTTAGATTTTTTTTAAATGTACTGTGTGAAATTTCTTTACTGTTTTTTTCTTTTCTTCCTCTTTTTCTTTTTTCTTCCCCATATGGTTTATCCTCTGTTGTTGATGTATCTGACTTTGGAAACTGGTGTATTATATATAAATTTATTTGTTTATTTGAATCAGGAAAGGAAAGGGGAAAAACAAAATGATGAGTCAAAGGACAAAGGATGAACCAATGTAACCAGGATGTTCACAAGACAATATGTTGGAAATGAGCTCTACACATTGGGATGAGGTGGGGGAGGGAAAGAGGAAGAAAAACAAAGGAAGGGGTAAGAATGTTCAAGAAGTAATACACTAATGAATGTGACTGTAATTGCCCTATCATTCTGATAATAAAGTAAAAAAATTTTAAAGTGCACATTCCCAGTGGTGTCTGATTTTGCACCTTTTGCTTCTATTATTATTGTGTATAGGCTGAAGCGCTGAAAACCAGGGATCCAGAGTTATACTCAGTTGCCACAAAATAGAGTAATCCATGAAAGCATGATACGGTGCACTTTATTTATTTTCACTACTGGGATTTGAACATGAAAATTCAAGCTTCCTAGGGTGGTGTTCTACCATGTGATCCACATCCTCAGTCCCTTGTTGCATTAGTTTATCTGGACTGTGTTCTTCCTTCCTAACTGGGATTAAAGCATGAGCTAGTAAGCCTGGCAGGCGCATGCTGTTTACCTACACAGGATCCTTAGGTGGTAAAACTGTGGTCTTTGAATATCATATTTGGTCAGCCATAGTTAGAGTTCAGATAGATCTATGTTTTAAATAAAAATAGTAATTTAAATATTATTTTCTTTCTTTCTTTTTTTTTTGCCAGTCCTGGGCTTGGGTTCAGGGCCTGAGCACTGTCCTTGGACTTTCTCAAGGCTTAGCACTCTACCACTTGAGCCTCAGCACCACTTCCGGCTTTTTTCTATGTACGTGGTACCGAGGAATCGAACCTGGGTCTTCGTGCATGCTAGGCAAGCACTCTACCACTAGGCCAACCTCCTGGCCCCTAAATATTATTTTCTTAAACTTATTTTTTTGCTAGTCCTGGAGCTTGAACTCAGGACATAAGCACTGTCCTTGGGCTTTTCTCAAGGCTACAGCTCTACTACTTGAGCCTCAGCACTACTTCCAGCTTTTTTTCTATGCATGTGGTACCAAGGAATCGAACCCAGCCTTTTGTGCATGCTAGGCAAGCACTCTACCACCAGGCCAAACTCCTGGCTCCTCTTAAATTTATTTTGAAGGTTGACCAGAATATGCAAGACAGGACTATATGCTGGGGAGAATACTTGCTCTTCATATAGTTAAGATACTAATATTTTTAAGGTATGAACACTTTCTTATGGTGATTAAAGGTGTTGATAATGAAAACATAAGAATATACACGAGATTGGGAAGTGCCTGATACTAAAGAGTTTGGATCAATTGTTGTCTAAATCTTATATAAGACAATATATTTTCTTATCAAAACAAAGGTAGGAATGTTGCAAGTCTCTCATTATTGGGCATTCTAATAATTCTCAGGTATCTTGATAAATAATATAGAATCATAAGTCAAGGAAATTAAATTCAAAGAGTACTAAACACACTCTAACTTTGGTTACAAATGTACCACATGGCAGACTATCAGTAAACATGTTAATATAAACACACAGACCTTCTAAAAACAGAATGCTATCATTAGCTCCTAAATTAAAGTCAAAAGTATTGAGTGTAAAAGGAAAGCCATTAAACTATAATCCAACCAGTATCACATCAAAAATGAAAAAGTATTGGAACACTATTACCATCGATCAGAAAGAAGTGAGATGAATACTTCCTGAATCCTGATCTAGTCTCCTGGACCTAGGTGCTGCTTTGTACCTTTGGCTTTGGTTCATGTTCTTTCCTTGAGTCTTGAACGTCTTTGTCTTTTCTTTCTCTTTCTCTCTTTTTAAGCTCACTTCCTATCTTTTCAATTTCTGACCAGTCCTCTCTGGGAAAAGACTATTCTAACTTTGAAGGTAGATTTGGGTATCCTTTCTTTCTTACAGAATTCCAAGTAAAGTCAAAAGACTTGCAAGAATTTGTCCCACTGTTACTGTTTTGAGGGCAAAGTGTGCCTTTTCAGTCTTCATTCTTCAGTTTTGAGACATCTTCAGATGTCACCTGTGGACATCCAAGGAATGACTGATGAACTAAAACAATTGTCAGAAGCAATCACTCTAGAAATAGTTAGAGGAAATGAAAGATGGCCCATCTTCTGTAGTTAGTCCAGCTGTAATTAAATTGGAGTATTCATCCATGAATTATTTCATGGGTCCTGCTAATTCTTCCTCACTGAATACTTTTCCTCAGCACCACCTACTAGAATCCTACCTATGCTTCAAGTCTCTATGTATAAAATTACTAGTTCGCAGGGGCACTGTGGCTCCAGGAGTAAGGGGTGGTAACTTTGAGCTGAAGAGCTCAGGGACAAGACCCAGGCCCAGGGTTCAAGTCCCACAATCGACAACGAAAATTACTAGTTCTTCATATTATTTTCCAACTGGATATTATTCTTCCATCCTTAGTCCATAAATTCATTTTTGTTCTTATGACATTTACCTTATTTGCTTCTTGGTATATGTATCTTGTATTTCTTGGTAGTTTAGCTATCTTTAAGAAAATAACAAAGAATATATTCCAGAAATAGTTCTTGAATTAAATGAAACTAATCAAAGGCAAAATAATTTGTAACTTGGAAATGATAGGTTGAAAAAAGACTATAAAGTTATGTTGAGTAAATTCTGAGCTATAAGAAAAAAGCTTTCATTTAAAACTATGAGCTCTGTAGCAAATTAACTAGAAAGCCTACAGAGTGGAAGAAGATCTTCACCAACCATACAACAGACAAGGGCCTCATATCTAAAATATCTCAACAGCTCAAAAATTGAATTATTCCAAAATTAATCTCCAAAGAAACAACCATCCCATTAAAAGATGGGCCAAAGACTTAAAGAGAGTCTTCTCTGAAGAAGAAATAATAAGGGCCAGTAGACACATGAAGAAATGCTCGACATCTCTGGCCATACAAGAAATGAGAAACAAAACAGCTCTAAGATTCCACCTCACTCCAGTGAGAATGGCCATGATCAAGAAATCTAATAACAATCTAATGTGGCCAGGAGGGATCACTACTACACTGTTGGTGGGAGTGCAAACTCGTTCAATCACTATGGAAAGCAGTATGGCAGTTCCTCAAAAACTAAACATAGAACTCACCCTATGACCAGCAATTCCACTCCTTGGCATTTACCCAGTTGTCCAGAATCAAGGACATACTAAAGGCACTAGCACAACAATGTTCACAGCAAAGGCAGTACTCAGAGGAAAATTTCTAGCGCTGGGTGCCTACAACAACAAGTTGGAAAAATTGCAAACCAACAAGTTAATGTCTCACCTTAAGCTCCTAGAAAAAGAGCAACAAACCAAACCTAATCCCAGTAGAAGGAAGCAAATTATTAAAATCAAAGCAGAATTAAATGATTTGGAATCCAAAAAAACTATAGAAAGAATCAACAAAACAAGGAGTTGGTTCTTTGAAAGAATTAACAAAATTGACAAGCCCTTAGCAAATCTTACCAAAAAAGAAGAGAGCATATCGAAATAAACAAAATCGCAGATGAAAATGGTAATATCACGACAGAAATTACCAAGATCCACAATATCATGAGGGAATACTTCTCAAACCTTTACGCCAACAAATTTGAGAATCTAGATGAAATGGATGAATTCCTAGCCAATATTAACACACACAGTGAACCAAGAAGAACTATCCCAACTCAACAGGCCTATTTCAAGCTCTGAAATAGAAATGGCAATTAGAGAACTTCCACCTAAGAAAAGCCCAGGGCCAGATGGATTCACAGCTGAATTCTATAAGATCTTCAAAGCAGAGCTCACACCAATACTCCTCAAGCTCTTCAACGAAATTGAAAATGAAGGTTCTTTACCAAACTCATTCTATGAAGCCAGTATAAACCTCATCCCCAAACCAGACAGAGATTCATCAAAGAAAGAGAACTATAGACCTATTTCTTTGATGAACATCGATGCAAAACTTCTCAACAAAATACTGGCCAACCATCTACAACAACTCATCAAAAAAAATTATACACTATGATCAAACTGGATTCATCACAGAGAGGCAAAGCTGGTTCAACATACGCAAATCAATTAATATAATTCAACACATCAACAGGAGCAAGGACAAAAATCACCTGATTGCCTCAATAGACGCGGAAAAGGCATTTGACAAGATCCAACACCCCTTTATGTTCAAAGCTCTGGAGAAACTAGGAATCTGTGGAACATTCCTCAATGTAATAAAGGCTATGTATGAGAAACCCACTGCTAGTATTACACTTAATGGTGAAAAGCTAAAGCCATTCCCTCTAAAATCAGGAACAAGACAAGGATGCCCACTCTCTCCACTACTCTTTAACATAGTACTAGAATTCCTAGCCAGTGCAATAAGGCAAGAAGCAAGAATAAAGGGGATCCAAGTAGGGAAAGAGGAAATAAAACTATCCCTCTTTGCAGATGACATGATTCTGTATTTAAAGAATCCTATAGACTCTACTCCCAAGCTCCCTGAGCTGATTCAAAACTTTGGAAGAGTAGCAGGCTATAAAATCAACCCTCAAAAATCAACTGCCTTCCTCTACGCCAACAGTGAGAGGAATGAGGCAATAATCAGGAAAGAAACTCCTTTTACAATAGCCTCAAAGAAAATAAAGTACCTAAGAATTAGCTTAACTAAGAATGTAAAGGACCTTTTTGATGAAAACTTTAAAACCCTAAAAAAGGAAATTAAAGCAGAACTAAGGAAATGGAAAAACCTCCCATGTTCCTGGATAGGAAGAATCAACATTGTGAAAATGACAATCTTGCCAAGAGCTATCTACAAATTCAATGCAATACCCATCAATATCCCAATGGCATTCTTTAAAGAAATAGAAGAGGCAATTCAAAATTTCATATGGAATAATAAAAGACCCCGTATAACAAAAACACTTCTTAGCAGAAAGAACAGCGCTGGAGGAATTTCAATTCCAAACTTTAGACTCTATTACAGAGCTATAATTCTCAAAACAGCTTGGTACTGGCACAAGAACAGGCCTGAAGACCAATGGAATAGAACTGAGGACCCAGATATTAAACCACAGACCTATGGCCACCTAATCTTTGACAAGGGAGCCAAAAAAATAGAATGGAAGAAAGACAGCCTCTTCAACAAGTTGTGCTGGCAGAACTGGTTAAGCACCTGCAGAAAACTAAAGTTGGATCCTTCTTTGTCACCTTGCACTAGAATTAACTCCAAATGGATGAAAGACCTGGAGGTAAAAGCTGACACACTGAAAACTTTACAGGAAGGAATAGGAGATACACTAGGCCTCCTTGGCACAGGTAGAAACTGTCTTAATAAGGACCAAGAATCACAACAAATCAGAGAAAGGGTGGATAAGTGGGACTGCATTAAACTGCAGAGCTTTTGTATGGCAAAGGACATAGCTAGTAAATTAATTAGGAAGCCTACAGAGTGGGAGAAGATCTTCACCAACCAAATAACGGACAAAGGCCTCATATCTAAAATATATCAACAACTCAAAAAATTGAATCACTCCAAAACTAATCTCCAAAGTAACAACCATCCCATTAAAAATTGGGCCAAAGACTTAAAGAGAATCTTCTCTGAAGAAGAAACAAAAATGGCCTATAGACACATGAAGAAATGCTCAAAATCTCTGGTCGTAAAAGAAATGCAAATCAAAACAACTCTAAGATTCCACCTCACTCCAGTTAGAATGGCCAGGATCAGGAAAACGAATAATAACAGATGCTGGAGGGGATGTGGCCAGGAGAGATCCCTACTACACTGTTGGTGGGAGTGCAAAGTCGTTCAACCACTATGGAAAGCAGTGTGGCAGTGCCTCAAAAGGCTAAACATAGAACTCCCCTACGACCCAGCAATTCCACTACTTGGCATTTACCCAACCATCCAGAAACAAGGGCATACTAAATCCACCAGCACAACAATGTTCATTGCAGCACTATTCACCATAGCAAAGATATGGAACCAACCTAGATGTCCCTCAGTTGATGAGTGGATCAACAAGTTGTGGTATTTGTACACAATGGAATTCTATGCTGCTGTCAGAAAGAATGACATCGCCCTATTTGTTAGGAAATGGAAAGACTTAGAAAAAAATCATATTAAGTGAAATAAGCCAGACTCAAAGGAACTTAGGCTCAATGGTTTCCCTCATTCGTCATAAGCAGTAGAAACCTTGGGCTCTACTAGCAGAGATCTGCAATAGAGCAAAATCTTGATACATAAGGCCATATAGTATGAAGCTAAGTGAAAGGACCTCCAGGATATCGAAACAAAAGCCATATAACGAATGATTGTTGTCCTTAATGTACTATGTTGTCTCTCATCTCCTTTGCTGTCCCTTGGTTATCTCATATTGTTATAGTATCTCACTTTGTTAGCTGATATATTGAATTTATTTGTATTTGGTTATTTGAAATTTGATAGAGAAGGGGGGAAAACCAAGACGGGGGGCTGTGGGGGGGAGGGAAATGGGTACCAAGACATGTGAAAGGGTATCAATGTACGTGAATTAATGCACCTTCTATCTGGCAAATATCATGTAACCCTTTTACTAATTACAATAAAAAAATGCAAAAAAAATAGTTACCCTTCTGTACATCATCTCAACATTAACAATAAGTACAATAAAAATGAACTATATGAACAGATTATAAAATGATACACATGTTCACATATTAAAGCATATAAATTTGTATCAGAGATGACTAACCAACTAAATCTTGTGAACTGGGTATTTATTAAGAATTTTTGATACTTTGATCTTGTTCTTTTATATTTACTTATTTATTTTTACTTTTGCTGGTCCTGGGGCTTGAAATCAGGGTTTAAGTACTCCCTGAGCCTCTCTGTGCTCAAAGTTAGCCCTCTACCACTTGAGCCACGGCAACACATTCAGCTTTTTCTGTGTATGTGGCACTGAGGAATTGAACACAGGGCTTCTTGTATGTTAGGAAAGCACTCTACCACTAAGCCGCATTCCCAGCCCAATCTTGTTCTTTTATTCACTATAAGCAAATTTAGCCAAATGTAAGAGGGTAAACTATATATTAAGTTTTAATTTCTAATTTAAACTGGGAATGAGAGCTTTAAATATCAACCCACTGCAAACTTTAAAGTAGACCTCTTAATAGAATGCCTTAGGATGACCAACAATTTAAATGCTCAAGTAACCACTGGTTTGTTTGTATGGTGCTATATATGTTCCTTAACACTTTATTTCACTAATTTTGTATTAAAAGTCATCAATGTTAGATGTTAGAATTCTCATTCAGTTTCTCTCCTCCTAGAAGAGTGCTGACTTATTCACAGCCCATCTTGAGAGGATGTTGCAGATATTAATATCTCCAGAAAGTACCAGATATGGTGTGGGGGGGTTACTTGTGGGTACAGGTGTGGAACGTGCTAGACTCTACAAGGAAGTACCAGTTAAGTCATTCCTATCCAGTCTACAAAATTATCATGGCCTCTAAGTAAATGGTGTATATTTCTGTGTTGTTCTTACAGATGGTTACCAGCTCGACCAAACTAGGCTTATAACAAAGTTGGGAAATCGTACACAGCCCATAAGAGCCAGTGCCCTCTACCAGGTGTAAGGTTTGAGGAAGTGCAAGAGATACTCTCCTAACTACTTTTTCCACAGGAATCTGCCCCAAGACATCAGAATGAGGTCACATTCTGCACAATCAGGAATAATGCCCAATGGGTAAGAGATGTAGAATACATTACAGTCCCTACTCACTGTAGTCAGAATCCACTCTGTAACCCAGAGTCTTAGGCTGTGGAAAAGCAAATTTTCCCCAACTCCCTCAACCCCCTCATCCTCACAAGTTGTAAAGTTCATTTCCAACACAGTGTGTCTTGTGAGTTTGGTTTTTGCATGGCTTCACCCTTTGTCCCTTTTCTCACCTTTTGTGATTCCTCTCCCCTTCCCCCTCCCTAAATCAGATAATTTTATATACAAGACACAGGGTACCAAAATAAAAAGGTGACAACAGGGGATAAACTAAAGGGGAAAGAAAAAGAAAGAAAAAAGAAATAACTTCCTATAGCACATCTTCATTGTGAATAACTGAGAGGTTTTCATTCAATATTTCAGGTAAGGAGGGAAGAAAAAAGAAGGTGGCTTGAAAAAGAGTTGTTCAGTTTTCTTTTACTTTTTTTTTTTGGCCAGTCCTGGGCCTTGAACTCAGGGCCTGAACACTGCCATTGGGCTTTCTCAAGGGTAGAGCTGTATCACTTGAGTCACAGTACCACTTCTGGCTTCTTTTCCTTATGTATATTGTACTGGGGAATTGAACACTTGCCTTCGTGCATGTGAAGCAAGCACTCTACCAAATTCCCTGTCCTTGCTGTAAGTTTTTGAGCAAGTGAGACCATTACTGATTCTTTAAAAAGCTTTTGCCCTAATATGCTTATTCTTATTATGAAGTTTTTTGTTTTTGTTTTTTGTTTTGTTTTGTTTTGTTTTCAGTACTGGGACTGAATCTGGGCTTTACATATGCTAGGCAAGTGCTCTACTATAGAGCTACATTCAAGCTCCTATCAAGGTTAGAGAATTTTTTTGATGGTATAAGTAGAATAACATGCATTAAAAGGTGATTGATTATAAGTAAGAATAGTATTTTCTAAAGTGGAACCTACTTGGGAAATCATGGTAAAATATAACAAATGATCATTTGTGATCAATAATAGAAACATCACCAAGCATATCTCTTTCTTTTGGCCAGTCCTAGGCCTTGCACTCAGGGCCTGAGCACTGTCCTTGGGCTTTCTCAAGGCCAGAGCTCTACCACTTGCGCCTCAGCACTACTTCCAGCTTTTTCTATGTATGTAGGACCAAGGAATCGAACCTAGGGCTTTGTGCATTCTAGGCAAGCACTCTACCAGTAGGCCAAACTCCGGGCCCCATCACCATGAATTTGTTCGTAAATATAACCATACATTTCTTTGCCTAATTCTTAACAATTACAGGTGCTCCTGTGCTAGAAAGCATTATTTTTTCTATTATTCATAGGAAAGTAAGTAATGCTTCCTCCATATGCTGGATCATTCTCATTTCTAATATCAGTATATGTTTATAAAAAAATAAAAATATTTAAACTTACACTTTTATTGAACATGTTTACGATGCACAACGTGATATGTGCTTGATTTGTTTTTTTTCCTGAGTTTCATGAGATAGTTTTGCTTAGACGGACTTCAAACATATGATCTCTCTACCTTAACCTCCTGATTACGTAGTCCTGCCACCATCTCCAGCCAACATCATGTTCTGGTATGCATAGTGTTTAGTAATGTCAAACAAACTTGCAAAAGCATCTTAAATCTATTCTCAACAAAAATAACAAAAGCAGTATCATAATATTGAATACATCCTTCATACTTCATGTTAGATTTGTAGGTTTATTTATCATATGAATCTGTGGTACTACATTTTTGACCTATATTTTAAAATTTTACTTCCTCCCTACTCTTATAGAAAATCTATACTTGGCCAAACAATACTCAGTCTTCATTGTCAGCTTTAACTTTCACAAGTTAATTCCACATTCCATTATTAACATGTTACTGTCTTGTCAGATGGATGGTTCTACTTATAAAGAATCAGTTAATGAGGTGCAGTGAGATTTTCTCAAGTCAGAGAGTTAGTTAGGGACTAGCTAATTACCTGTGATGCCACATCTGGGCATATGTCTCTCAGGACTCATGAATAGGCTGTCTTTAGGCCAAAATATACTTTGAGTGGTCAAGGCTATAGAGTTTTTGCATGTAAAATTTTATTGTAGATACATAATTATCTACTTATAGCAGCAGCTTGGACAGGTGTCTGACCAAATCATATAGATAAGCAGTAAAATAATCTTTCTGGATTTTTAATGTGTATATTAAATGTACAAAATAATAGGTCTCATTATGATATTTTCATACATGTATACAAAGTACTTCAGTCATATTTATCTCAATTATCCTCTCTTATCCCCAGACCATTACCCTTTAATGTGACACCTAGAAAAGTTCCCCATCTACTTTTTTTTTTCATGCAGGGAAGGCATGTCTAGATTCTACATATGAAATATGTACAGTATTTTTCTTTCTGTATTTAGGTTATTCTGATAACATAATTTCCACTTCTATTTTCCTGTGAATGGCATAACTATATTCTTCTTTAAAACTAAATAAAACTTTTGCATTGGTTGTTTTTAAAAATGAGTCTCTTGATTGCCAAGGCTAATATCAGACTGCAACCCATGTAACTAGGATTACAAGGCATGAGCTACCAAACATAGCTTGATTCTGAGAATAGGTATTGCTAATTTATTGTCCTGACAGGCTTTCAATTTCTGACCCACCACACATAGCCCTCTTTCCCTAATATTGCTTGAATTGTTACTTAAAGAAGGAAGATATGGGAAAGACACAGAAGAAATACAAATACCAAAGAAAGAAATCAAATTGCTGGGGGTATAATCCTGTAAAAACTCAAAAGGCAACTCTAGGATATGTATACAAGAGCTTTATCTTGTGTGATCGTTGTTCTTAATGTACTATGTTATTTCTCTTCTCTTTTATTTTGTCCTTATGGTTAATCTCATATTGTTACTGTATCTGATTTTGTTACCCAGTATATGGTATATACGTTTATTTATTTATTTGAAATACGGAAGGGAAAGGGGGAAAACAGATGATTGGGAGAGGGTGGGGGTGGGAAACGGGGACAAAAACATGAGAAGCGTTATCAATGTGTGAGAAGTACTGCACCTACTACCTGGCGAATATAACTGTAACCCCTCTATACCTCACTCCGCGAATAAAACAAAACAAAACTCAAAAGGCTCCACCAGAAATCTTTTAGAATAGATTCCTTGGTGAACATCAATGCAAAAATTTTCAATAAAATATTTACAAACTAAGAAGTGGAGCTGTGGCTCATGGTAGACCACTAACTTTGAATAAAATATTTAGAACTGACTTCAACAATATATTAAATATCATACACAATAATCAAGTTACTTTATTTCCAGAGGTATAAAGCTAGTTGAAAAGATGCAAATCAATAAATATAATATAGGAAGTGATAGACTGGTACATTGTACTAAAATAAAATACCCATTTCAGTAAATGCATAAAACACTTTCAACAAAACTCAACATTTCTTTCCCCCTTTCTCCCCCTCCCTTCCCGCTCCTGCCCCAGTCCTGGGGCTTGAACTCAGGACATTGAACACTTCTGCTCAAGGCTAGCGCTCTGCCACTTGAGCCACAGACCCATTTCTAGCTTTTTTTGTGTATGTGGTACCGAGGAATCAAACCCGGACTTCATGCATGTTAGACAAGCACTCTACCACTAGGCCACATTCCCGATCCTCAACATGTCTTGATGATATAAAGTCTGATGAAATTAGGAATAGAATGAAAATCCTTTAGTAATATGTATGTATATATATATATATATAAACGTATAACTAATTCTACATAGAATGGAGAAAAACTAAAACCATTTCCTCTAAAATAAGGAATAAGGCAAGGAGCTTCACTCTTTTCAGTGTCTTTCTCCCTTTCTCTCTGCTTCTCTCTCCCGTTCTCTGTCCTTCTTTTTTCTTTAGGTTTTGTCTTAATTTCTGATTTTATCTCATTTATGATCTGATAAGATAAAAACATTTCCTTTTATATTTTTAAAACGTTCTTTATGTTTTAAGATATGATTGATTTGGGGGCCAGGAGTATAGCACAAAGCCCTGGGTTTGATTCCTGGGTGCCACATAAACAGAAAAAGGTGAAAGTGAGGCTGTGGCCTAAGTAGCAGAACACTAGCCTTGAGCAAAAAATGTCCAATGACAGTTCCCAAGCCGAGTTCAAGCCCCAGGACAGGCAAAAAGAAAGAAAAAGATATGATTGATTTTACAGAAAGTTCCATGGGCTTCTGAGAAGCTATGTGTTCTGCAACTTTGCAATCGAATATTGTACAGTTTATCTCTAGAGTTTGTCTTTGGAAGATCTATTTATTGAGAGTTGGCTATTTCTGTATATGCTATTATTGTATTAGAATCTATTTGGGTATTCATCTAGTAACACTTATGACACTGGGTGTGGCAATTTCATAAACATACAATTTTTGTATCTTCTTGCTAAATTGTTCACTTACTATTTAGTAATAGTGAATGATTATCTCTGCTGACAAATTTTGACCCCAAATCTACTTGTATGGTGGTACCATTTTGCATTCGGTCATATTCCATTCAGTCTGTGTCTCTGCCAACAAACTGTTTCAGGAAGACAATATTCAGTTGGACTATGTTTTCTTAACAGTCCAATAAACCCATCTACCTATTTTTTAATTGGAGACTTAAGACTACTTAGGTTTTGAGGTATTATTGAGAGCTGTTTTATGATTCCTGTAATTTTATTTTATTTTTCCTGGTTGCCTGAAGTACTATTTGTATTTTCCCTCTTATTCATCTAGGAATTTTCTATTTTACTAAAATGAACATATTTCAAGTTTTACTAATTCTCATTTATTTCTTCTCATTGTAAAACTGATCCTTCTCTGAGCTCTTGTATTGGTGACTATCTTTTTCCCTCATTTCACTGTATAGAATTAATTCACTTATATATCATCTGTAATGGTAGCTTCATGGTCACCAATTGTCCAGTTTGTGCTTATCTTTATTTTTATTTTATTTTATTTTATTTTATTTATTTATTTTTTGCCAGTCCTGGGCTTGAGCTCAGGGCCTGAGCACTGTCCTTGGACTTTCTCAAGGCTAGAGCTCTACCACTTGAGCCTCAGCACCACTTCCGGCTTTTTTTTTTTCTATATATGTGGTACCAAGGAATCGAACCCGGGTCTTCATGCATGCTAGGCAAGCACTTTAACCACTAGGCCAAACTCCTGGCCTTATCTTTATTTTTAAAATCATTTTTAATAGATGATTTGCTGAACATAGTTATCTTGGTTGCCACTTATCTACTTTTAGGGCTTGAAATATATCCTCACATTATTTGCTAGCTTTTAAAGTTTCTGCTGAGAGGTGTGGTATACTTCTATCAAGTTTTTCTTGGAATTTTTCTGTGGCACTCTTGCTTGGTTCTATAGTCAGCATTTTAACTGTAATGTAATGTGAACAGGTTTGCTTCCAGTTATGCCTAGTTGTGGTTCTAAATGCCATCTGTATTTAGATATCAATATCACTTCTTAGACTTGGGAAATCTGCTATAATGTCCTTAGGTTTTCTCTGACTTTAGTTTCTATATGAGCTCCTTGTTTTACACCATGGATGCTTATGTTTGGCTTCTTGATCATCTTTTAGGGTTCATAAAGAGTTGTGATCATAGCCAGGCATGGCGGCTCATGTGTGTAATCCTAGCTACTTAGGAGGCTGAGATCTGAGGATTGGGGTTCAAAGCCAGCCCAGGGAACTAAAGACCTTCAGACTTCTATTACCAATTAACCTCTAGAAAATGGGAAGTGGGGCTGAGGCTCAAAGGGTAGAGCAATAGCCTTGAGCTTAAGAGCTCAGGGACAGCACCCAGGCCCAGGGGTAGGGCTATAGCCTCTAGCTGAAGAGCTCGGGGACAGCGCTCAGGCCCAGAGTTCAAGCCCCATGAACCAGACACACAAAAAGTTGTGAGCTTTGCTTCCATGTTTGTTTTCTTTTATTTCTTCTTGACATATGAACATAATATATCTTTAATTTTGTAATAATACATGATATATTTCTTCTGCTTCATCTATTCTACCAATAAGGGTATTCTATCAAGGGCTGGCTTGGAACTATGATCCTCAGATATCAGCTTCTGGAGGAGTTAGGATTAAAGTCATGAGCCAATGCACCTGGCTACTTTTGTTTATATTATTTTCAGAATTTCAATTTGCTTACAATGGTTCTGACTTTCTGCTTTGGGTCTTAAACTGACTTATGGATTTACCAATCAGTTTATTTTTAATCTTTGTCTTGCATTTAAACCACTTCTGTATGCATGAGTTTGGCTCTGAAGATTGGCTAGAGGAGGTTGGCAGAATCATATTGCCTTAATTTTTCATATGTCTTGTGTTTCTACATTATAACCTGCATATCTAAATGTATGGCTATCTCTTTCAGATTATTTTCTGGGGGTCTTCTAGTTTGGAGCCTTCTCTTGGGATTACAATTTCCACTACTACTCAGAAATGAGAAAGCAGACAACAGTAACAATTTTTTGTTGTAATTGGTTGTGGGGTTTGAACTCTGGGCCTACGTGTTGTCCCTGAGCTCTTCAGCTCAAGGCTATAGTCCTACCCACTTCCAGTTTTCTATTGGTGAATTGGAGATGAAAGTCTCACGGAGTTTAGTACCTGGACTGGCTTTGAACCATGATCCTCAAATCTCAACCTCTTGAGTAGCTAGGATTATAGGCTTGAGCCACAGTGCCCAGCTAACAGTAACAATTTTTAACAATAAGACAGGTGTTTAAATGTTGTAAATGGGAATGTCAACTGTACCATTAAAAAGGTCAGAAAAGAAAGGAACTAAAATATTCATAGAAAATACTAGCAATTCAAAAATTATTAACACAAAGTGATATTTAACTTGAAGTGAAAAATGCAGGGCACAGGGACCAGACAAAAGATAAGAAAGAGAGGAAAGTGAGAAAAGTATAGAAACAACGGTGGGAGAAATACAATAACCACTGTGAAAAAACAATCAAAAAAGAAGAAGAAAAAGAAAATCTCTAGTGTAAGTGCAGATCTGGATGCTTGTGGTTCAAGCTTGTCATCCCAGCTACAGAGGGGGCTGAGAACTGAGGATTGCAATTTAAAGCCTACAGAAAAGTCCATGTAATTCTAATTTTCAGTTAAGTGCCAAAAAGTTGAAGTGGAGCTGTGAAGTAAAAAGCCAATTGAGAGCACGAGGCCCCCAGGTCAAGCCCTGGTACCAGTGCGCACGCGCGCGCGCACACACACACACACACACACACACACACACACACACACACACACACACTATTCTTCCCTGAATAATTTTTTTTCTTGCGGAGAAAAGCATGGATTCTCATCTTCCTGCCTCCTCACCAGATTTATCCTTTTTAGTTTACCTTCTGGGAGAGTGGGAGGCCTTTCTTTTTCTCTCTCTGATGTCCAGACAAGTTAGATCAGAAAGGGCTCTGTGCAGGCTGAAAGGAGCCCTTCCATGTTTAGTTGAATTCTTCTGAAGGAGCTCTCCTCAAATAGCTCAGGCCAGTAGAGTTCAGAGATGTCCTGTTAGAGGCTTCCTTATACTACAGGTACTCTGTTCAAGTCTGGCATGGGAAATTTCTGAGCGGTTGCCGTTTTCTGCTGACATCTCTGGCCTTCTTGAGTGCACAAAATAATGACACCATAGCAGCCTGAGCCAGTGGTGAGTACAATGCTCGGATCGATTTCTGTGCCTTACCCTTGAGATTTCTTATCTCCCTCTCAGATTTTGAGGAATAGCTCTGCACCCCAAATATAGTTGCCTTTGGCTTCACTCTTCTGCATGGTTCATACTTCCCATTAAAATAAATCTGTTTATGACTCTGAGCTCAAGTCATAACCAGTCTCCTGGGTCCTCACTAATTCTTGGGGATTGTGGCTTGCTTAGACAAAAGAGAGGGAAGACCTTTGGGATTTAGAGATAAATGTACTGTCTTTTCTTCTCCCTGGTCATGCAGTTTGACAGTAAGTAGACTGTGCCTTTTTGTGGGCTTGAATTTAGAACTTTCTGATGATCTTTATAGAACACAAACTGATAAAAAAAAATGGCATCTGTGTGTTATTACTTCTTATCAGTTTGCCTCATGTCATTCCCTACAGGAAATAGCTGTCTATCCCTACAGGAAATAGCAACTCTGTTATAGGATTAAAGGCATGATACTTTCCAAGTAAAGTATATAAAACTTCACACAAATTTTCCTGTGCAATTTTATAATTTACAAATATTCTCAATTAGTTGAGATTGTTATTCTGATCCTGAAAGTATTATGAAAATAACAAGGGAAAATATATTTTCTCTTTTAGAAAGTATTAGAAAGATGTCTTCTTTAATTATTACTCTAAAGATTCTAACCAACAACACATGCTTACTAATAATTTTTCTCTTACAGAAACATGAATGTTTTCTAATGGGAGGCATTTAAAATGCCTTAGTTGAAGATTTATTCAAAGAAAAGCTCTTGTTTAGATTCATCTCGACATCTATCAGGTGGCATTATTTTCCCAAGTCTTTTACTCTCCTTTGCATTCAAAAGAGCTTATGTCCAACATATAATTATTTTTCTGCTAATTAGAGTAATTTATGGTTAATTATTCAGAATGATTTCTTTTCAAAATCAAATCCATTTCTTGTCATGACATTAGAAAATATACAAATAAAATATTATCAGAATGCAAATTCCTGTCAGAAAAGAATACATTTTCAATTTTCTTTAAATAGCATTAAACTCTTTCTCCACCAGCAAAGGTCCCATGATTCCCTGCTTCAATTAATTTGGACTAAAGAAGGGCAAACTAACATCTGAAGTGGTGACTAGTAATGTTTTTGATAATTACTATGGATTAATTTATTGAATATCCTGGAGTTAGTCATCTGCTATATTCCTAATGAAGAGTAACATACTAATAATCATGGTTATGAACAGCAAACCATGGGCATCCAAATACATATTTTATGTGATCCAGGCCACTTTATAGTTTCACATTTGGGCCCTGTTAATGGCTTACCCTCACTCACCTGAGTTTGGCTTAGTTCCGCTCCTACTCTTCACGAGGGAGCACCTCTCCCTTTTTATCTGCCTCAGGAAAATCGAGCCCTAGTCTCTAATCTTGGATTACATTTTGCCTGACTCATTTCTCTATTTTGAGTATTACAAAGACGCAACTGCCCTTTCTCAGAGAGGATTACCTCTTCTTCCTAAAATAATTTCCTAGATGGGCAAGTGTAAGATTTCTTTTTTTTTTTTTGCCAGCCCTGGGCTTAAGCTCAGGGCCTGAGGACTGTCCTTGGACTTTCTCAAGGCTAGAACTCTACCACTTGAGCCTTAGCACCACTTCTGGCTTTTTCTAAGTATATGGTACCAAGGAATCGAACCCGGGCCTTCGTGCATGCTAGGCAAGCACTCTACCACTAGGCCAAACTCCCAGCCCAAGTGTAAGGTTTCTTACATATACTTATTAGTTGCCTTGAGTTACAAATCCTCCAAATTATACGATCTCCTAGATGAAGTCTCTTGATATTCCAGTTCTATGTGACCTAATAGTTCTACTCAAATTAACAGATAGGATTAAAGTTAAGATGCGTAAATGTTAGAAAAAAAAGAAAATAATCATTACAAATGACAGCTACTTCTGTGATCCAAAGATAAGAAATAGAGAATTGTAAATCTAGAACATGTTGAAGTTATTGCTGGAAAAAAGCAAACGGTTTTGCTTTTAATATAACTAGTTATCATCTTATTCACCTTTAAAATGTTTCAACTTGGCACCTCCCACCCCATTACAGATTAAATTTTTCTGTCCTCTAAATTTCTATGTGACAAAACTAACTTTCAGTGTGAGGGTTAGGAAGTAGGACTTTTAGGAATTATTCTCAAGGGTTGAGCCATTATGAATTGAGTCATGTCTTTATAAGAAGACACATGCTCTCTCGGCTCTGCCCTCTCCAGTGTGAGGATCAAATATCCCATGAGCCAGGAAACAGGACTTCAGTAGATGTCAGATTGGTGACATCTTTGACCTCAAGATATCATTTCAATTCTATCCTCTCAGGATTGGTTTATACCGTTGAGTAATTTACATTGGTAATAAATTTTATCAAATTAATACATTTCATAGGTGAAAAATTCCAAATAATATAAAATAGTAAACAGATCATTTTCTCAACTGTCACTATACCTCAGAGGTAATGCTGTTTCTTTTAGTAGTTGTCTTCATTTTTTTATAAGCTGCTAATGCTGCCATTTTATGTCTCTGTCAATTAATTACTCTTAGATATTGTCTATTGACTCCTTGTTTGGATATAGCTACTTATTACAATAAGTTTAGGACACAGTATTACTGAGAGCCCAGGCTTCTTTGTTTTCTTTTTTTCCATTTTTGGGTATGGGCCTCACCCTCATGAGTAATAGGAGAACCTGCTTTTTCTGAAGGTTCTCTCCAGTACTTCTTATATACCACTTGCCACAGAGAAGTCACAGAGCTATTTATAGACCCCATGATACTAAGACAAATGAACAGTTAAAATTTCCAGACTTCCAATCCAAGAACTCAAAAGTAAGGCAATTGTGAAGGGTATCGAATGTCAGACCAGTGTCTACCACAGGGTCTGTGCAGGACTTTTCCTTTTTTTCTTTTAACAATACCAAGGGTTTGAACTCAGTGCCTTGTTCTTGCTCTATCATGTGAACCACATCCCCAGTTCTTTTTTGCTTCAGTTCTTTTTGGATAAAATCTTGCATATTTTGTCCAATGTTGGCCTTGGACCATGATCATCTTACTTTTTATTTTTGCAAGTCCTGAAGTTTTGAATTCAGGGCCTGGGCACTGTCCCTGAGCTGCTTTTGCTCAAGGCCAACACTCTACCACATGAGCCACAGCACCCTTTCCAGCTTTTTCTGTTTATGTGGTACTGAGGAATTGAACCCAGGGCTTCATGCATGCTAGGCAAGCTCTCTACACTAAACCACATTCCCAGACCTTCTCTTACTTTTGTCACATGCTTAGCTGGGATAATAGGTATGAACACCATGCCTGGCTTATTTGTAGAGATGAAGGTCTTACTAACTTTTTCCTCAGATTGTCCTTGAGCTGCAGTCCTTTTGATTTCCATTTCCAATGTGTCTGGAATAACAGTCATGTATTATAACATCAGGCCTAGGTTTATGAGCTTTTAATCAAGATAATTTCTTACACAAAATAGTATGGAGTAGGTAAATGTCCCACTATAAGTGATTCGTATGATATATTTTGAGATAACAATTCCATTAATTATTTTGTAGCCATTTAACATAATAAAACATCAGCTTTTAGAGGTAGATTGATAATGTTAATCTGATTAGAGTTACAACTATATGGGATTAAAAGCACTAGTGTAGGAGTATATTCAGTGCTACACAAATATTCAAAAAACTTTATCTCAAGACAAATATTAGAATAAGAATTGTCTACTCTGAAAGCAGAAAATTGCTTAACTGAAGGGACTGTGATTTCACATTGTCTTTCTGAGATTATGTTTTCTTTCTCAAGTAGAAGTACAGCTGTTAATCATGAAATTTGCTTTTCTTTTCTACTTATGTTATTTTAGGGGAATTAAGGTCAGAAGATAAATTTCGTATCTGAAATAGAAGCAGGATAATTCCCACTGTGGGTTCCTGTGAAACTTCATTTTAGTTATGTTTTAATAAAGTCTTATTGTATTGACTTCTGGGGCAGCCTGGCATTCCCTAACTGATAAACTACCTGGGTTTCCTTTTTTTATGGAGGGATTTTAATTTAAGATGATAGATTCAACTGTTGTTTTTCAGGTTTTATATGCATGCCTGGAAGCTGTTTAATAACTTGCAATAACAAACAAAAATGAATGTGACTTTGAGGGTAGACATCCTTGTAATTAATATTTTTTTACTAACTCCTGTTTTTCTTTCATTTTGCCAAAAAAGTAGTGCGATCTTTTCATCCTTGGGGAATAAAAGTAACATGATTACAATTTACTAAAATATTGTGAAAGACTTCATAGTTGCAGTAAAAATCATATTGATATATTTATTGCTCTATAGACATATAGTTCCTGCATCACTTATAAAAGTTTGTATTTTTCCTTAGAGTTTTTGTGTAAAGTTATTAGGGACCAAAAAGTATTTTTAAAATGTATAACTAACAAGAAGTAGTTAAGGTATGTTGGATTCAAATCCTACCTAGGAAATTATATATTGTTCTAACAATGTATAAGAACAAGTGATAGAAGAATATATAAGAAAAATATATAAGAACAAGGAATATAGGAATATAAATCTACAAATTAGTGTGTTATGAAGACTATTTCATATCATCTAATAACAGCTTTGAAAAATACAATGTCCTATTTAAACTTATGTCTATGGAATCTAAGTATTATGTATCATAACTCAAGTTGACATAGTTCCCTGAGAGAAGAACTGTTGAAGACTGAGAAAGCATTAACAAACATTTTTGAATGAAAAACAGGAATCAAAATGTGAGGTTGAAATGTCCTTTTCAAAGAAGTAGTTCATATCTACAAAATACAGAGTAGACACTTTTCATCACCTGACTTTGGTACTCTTCAAGTGTTTGTATATTAGTCTAGATGATGATACAAAGATCTTCAATATTTATGAAGACTCTATTTTAATTTTGAGCCCATACTTTTAAGACGATGTATAATTTCTTTCTTTTTTTGCCAGTCCTGGGCCTTGAACTCAGGGCCCGGGCACTGTCCTTGGGCCTTCTCAAGGCTAACCCTCTACCACTTGAGTCACAGCACCACTTCTGGCTTTTTTCTGTGTAAGGGTACCGAGGAATCAAACCCAGGGCTTCATGCATTCTAGGCGAGAACTCTACCACTACACCATGCTCCCAGCCCAAGACTGAGTATATTTTTTATGACAGTTACAAGGCTGATGAAATTCAGAGGAGTTGCTGCAGTAGGCCAAAATTGATGAAGTGGAAGTAGAGGAATATGAAGAATCCAGTAATTTCTTGGCAATTCTACATATTTTTTTCAAGTGATTTTTGATCAATTCTATAACTTGGGCTCTTCAGACCTCATTTGAGCTCTATAGGGGTCATAGACAAATGCTTTGCACTTAACAGGCACACAGAAGAAGTAATGGATAGAATCCACAGCATCAACTGGCCTTCCTACCAAATTGAGTAAACTTGTCCCAAGTAGGAAGTGATCCATTAAATTAATGTTGCGTAGTTTAAAGGCAGGGGTTTTGGATTTCCTGTATTAATTCAACCTTGTATCAATATGTATCAGATTCATTAACATGGCTAAAGTTAATTCAAATTTATGGAAATGCATCGGATGGTATGCTTCAGAACTCAGCTTGCTGTTGTAGGCCAATTCCTTCTCAAAAGGAAAAAAAAATGCAGTAAAGTATACTGAAAACTGCAAGTGACATTGAAGTGCAACAAGAATAAGATTAATAGATGTGTGAAGAGAAAGAGGAAGAAATATGCCATAACGTAGGTACAGAATCAAAGTGATGGGAATTGTCATGTCATATAAGATTGTGTCAACTTTTCCGATTACTTGAAAATTTTCATAATAAAATATTGGAAAATGTGAGTTGAGAGTGTTAACTGAGTCACCTATACTAATGACATGATTTAGTTCACAGCCACTGAAACATTCAGTCTTATATATTTGAAATTTTATGAACTATTTTTATCTTTAAATAGGATACAGACTTCTTCAATCTATGAATTGACCAAGGCTCTAGAATAGTGTAACCAATCAAACTATTGTCTTCAAAAGTTAAACATTTCAGTTATGTTTAACTATATTTTCCAAATAACTTTTAACAGAGGATAGCATTTTGTTTTCTATAAAATCTAGATAATATAGTTAAAAATCGAATCATTAAATACAGTGCTAGCCTGGCACAGTGGCTCACACCTGTAATCCTAGCTACTCAGGAGACTGAGATCTGAGGATCAAGGCTCAAAGCCAGTCTGGGCACAAAAGAACTTGAGACTCTCATTTCCAGTTAACCTCTAGAAAATGGGAAGTGGGGCTTGGCTTGAGGGTAGGGCAGTAGCCTGAGTTGAAGAGCACGGGGACAACGCCCAGGCTGAGTTCAAGCCCCATGACCCCCCCCCCACACACACAAAATTACAGTGCTTAGTGCTTAGTAGCAATTGATTTTAAAATCATACATTTTTTATTGAATAGTACATCCTTGCATTCACATTTTATCATAAATGACACTAATAGGAACTATCAACAGAAAATAGTCATTCTCTGTCTCTCTAGCCCATACCTCCATCTTTCTTCCCACTATGAATCTCTTTGTCTCTCTCACAGAAAATTATTTAGCATTTAAATGGTGAGGAAATAATCAACATCTATGCAAAATAAAAATTAAGAGAATTATACTTGTCTTTTTTAGAATGAATGTCTAAGTATAAACATAATTGTGGTACTGTGTAATGTAAATAAAGATGAGCAATTTTTCTCAATTTGCCCAACATTTGGTTTCTACATTTTTTTCATGTAAACTGTAGGCAGTTTATTTCATAATTTATTCCTTTTATGAATGATCAATTGCTCCTTGTTTTTCTTTTAAAGCAATGGAATACAGTCTTGCACTAACATTTCACTCTAGGAAAAATGAGTGGAATGGAATACCTATCCAAAACATACATTTTGTATTTCTGACCACTGATATGTTTGAAGGAGTCTTAGGGTAATAACACAAGTTTCCTTGCTTCAGCTGGGCCACGTTGTGGAAGTCAGTAGAATTTCTAAGTCTTTGGAGGTCTATGCTGGGATCAACAAATAAGAGAACGGAGCTCAGAGTTGTGTGAATGAATAGGTTATATAGATTTTAAGGCTGTCTTATGGGAATATGTTGAGAGATGTGGCATTTTTCAAGTCAAACCTATTTCATATCAACATTCTTAGTATAAGTTTCTCATGACTGTTCCTGTATTCCAAGTAACCCATGCCAAAAGGCACATCACTGAACCAAAGACTATGGAGATGACTGCTCAGTTATGCTGAGAGTCATTTTGCTTCTTCCTTACTCACCTATTTCTACATCATAATATAAACAAAAAGATAAGTGAGTTTATAGGGCTGGATTCTATTTCTCAAGACATTAACAATGTGAAACAGTGCTACTGTCTGTTTCCCGAGACTACTAAACCAAGAAAACATTCAACAACGCCTTAAGGAAGCAGTAACTCTTTCAATTGCCCTCTTTATTTACAATTACTTAATTACTTTATTTTGCCAAAAATAAAGGCCATTAAAATTATCTTGAAGCTGGACTTAAATTTCAGAAGTATCCCACAAGTTGTGTAGTCTTTAACTATGTCCCATTTAACACACTTAATAGATGTAAAAGCTCACAAGTGATGATATAAAGGATAATTTACGCTTGCAATGCATTTTTGTCCAATTAATAGATTGCCTGTGTGTTGCATATTTTGCATGACAAAAGAGCAGAATATTAAACTGCCATTCATAATGAAAATGCACTTTGCAAATTAAAAGTGCCGAAACAGAAATTTTTCACCCTGTTTAGGAAATAAACAGTCCTTAACCAATTAAACTGCATTGTAATAATTCTATGATTTATTGCAAGTTGTTTAACTTTCAAAACTCGGCTAACCCATATTAAGGTCACAATCCATCATGTCTTGCTTGGAAAGCCAGCAAATAATGGCTGTTGTATTAGCTGCTTTTGATGATAGTATGAAAGAAGTATTAGCACTTGTCAACAAAACTGCTTACAACATAACATTAGCATGCATGGGCTGCTGTACCTATTTATTATTCTGGCAGCTTCACACATATTGTTACAAGCTTATAAAACATTTTGTCGGGTGGAAACCGAATGTACACTGTTTGGTTTTCTGATAGACTGGCAGCATAAATGTCTGGGCTGACTTAGTTTAGTTTAAGTGTAAATAGAGACACAAATTCTTCAACCTGTTCTCTTATTGATACTGAAAAGTGCTGAATTATTCAGCATCCAACTCTTCTGTTTGTGTCTATCACAGTTATCAATTACCCATCAGTCTTCTTGTCAAAACAGAATGGATTAATCTGGCTGAAAATAAGACAAATAAATGGATACTATAACAGGGGTGTGGGGTTGCCAGACTGTCAAAGGGAAATCCAGGCAGTGACATTTGCCGTCAAAAATGGGATCTCTGGCTTAAGTGAGTAAATGATTCCTTTCTGTGAGCCAAGAATGCACTTAGCTCACCGTAAGTAAATTAATCTGCCTTCCACAATGACTAATGCATTAGCACTGAGGTAATAGTTTGCTGAAATTCCCTTATGTTTAAATAATTTTGGTCATCTTCATTGTTGCTCACAGGGAACACATACAGTGAGATGCTTTGTCTTGGTAAAGGGGGGATTGCCTGGTAAATGAATGGACACATCTATCAATGAAGTTATTGCTATTCGTTTTGTGCCACTCCTTAGCTATCTGCTGATGTGATACACCAAGTAATGCTTTTCACAGATGGCTGGTGGAACCCATCCAGCATCTGCAAAGTCCATCCCTGTTTTCTTTCCCTAACATTTTATTTGGAAATCTTGCTTGGCATACTTCCTGAGACTCTGCCTGCCTGTTCAAAGTACATATTTCCAATCTATCTCATTTGGCCCTTCTATACAAATGGAGCCAGCAAAGTGCCTTCTAATTTGGCACCAAAATTGCAGCCACAGACTGAAGCAAGTTTTAGATTTCTTGCCAAAGATTTACAAGAATGTTATCTTAGATGCTTCCATACTGGACTGTTTTACATAGTCATCATTAACATCTGAAGTCTTCCCATCATGGCAAGATCAAAGCTCCTCAATCTGTGTCAATGGATAACGTAACTTTGCCAGCAATTCCCTCTTGTTCTCACTTTCTCCGATATCTCAGCCCTACGTATTGCAGACAAACGCTTGAACTTTAGACTGTGGAGTGGTAAGTAATTTTAGGAGAGTGACCCAATAGAAAATGCCTGTGTTGAACTTAATGATGGATCAACTTTTGAATAAATTGTTTTTTCTTCTTTTCCCAGTAGACTATGTGGAGAATTTTAAGTATTTACAAAAACAAAACTCAAAAGCTCTGCCTACATTTGTAGAGTTCCAAGGAGGTCATGCTAATAATAAAATTCCAGGTACAGCTTTCTTCTCCCCTTTCCCCACCTCTGATACAGCTGTCTACTGTTTTTTTTTTGGGGGGGGGGTGGGAGGGTGGGTGTTTTTAATGGAGACTGATTTAAAATGTCCATCAAAGGTTCCAAGAACATTAATTCAAATTCCTCAATGTGAATCAGGTTTCCAGAACCTCAGCATCAAGAAGAAATATACTACTTGGCCTGGCCAAAACTCACCTTTGCTAACTTTTATTCACTTGGTATATAATCCCAAGACTGCCTTATGGAAGACAGCTATTTAAAATGTGCAAATACTGACCCTTCTCTTCAAATAAGGTTACCAGTTAATTGATTATGTTACCTTGTCTCTCATTCCTATTTCCCTTTTAAGCAAATAGCTCAATTATATGAGAAAGTAGCACAGCACCAAATTGGACATGGTCTAGAAGGCTTTTCCAAGCCTTTCTTTCTTTTTTCTTTTTTTAAGAAATATTTGAAACACTAGAAGCTGAGTTAATTGTATTTAATGGCCTCGTTTCCAAATTTCAGAGGCGATTTCCCACTCTCATCAAACATTTCAAAATATGTTTGCTGCCATTTCAGATCCACCTTGACCAAACTTACATATTCCCTCTGACCAGTTCCCATTTTTCAAATCCCAATTGATTGGTAAATCTTGTAGAGTCAGCCCATGTGACATTTTTTTTTGTTTTTCTCCGTTAAGTTACTGTGAAAGGAAGTACAGGCACCACTTCGTGTATCAACCATTCTTGCAGAGTACAACATGAGAAGCGACTTGGCTTCTAGTCTTTCCAATAATCCTTCCCTTCCAGGTGTTCAGCCTACATTCTGAAATGCCCTTCACCATTCTAGTCTTCCTTTAAATCTCAGTTTAATTGTCATTTCCTGTTACATTTTCCTTATTCTTTGTCCACTAGTGATCTTTCACTTCAAGTCTCTTCAGTGATTTTCTATTTGCCTTCTCACAACGTAAGAGAAATTATATCTCTGCCAGTTACCATCTGTTTGAGAGTGGGCAAGGTGTATAACTAACAGTATTGTTTCTTCTCTAAAATCAGGATTATTACTACTTCATATTGTATGATTGATAAATGAGCATTGGAAGGCACTCAGAGCAATGCCTGATGTACAGTGAGCATTCATCAAATCTTTGCTTATTATATTATTTTCCATGGAAATGAATTAAAGTAAGTGTTGACATTCCCATATTGAAAGAACAATAGCAATTGCCTTTGGTGTTTCAATAGGCAAATCCTTAGTGCTGAGCCAGGGTGTGACACCTTGGGTTGAACACCTTGGAGCCATACTGCTTGGCTTCATGTCCTGGCCCTTATCAATTGCAAGCTTATTACTTTCTTTTAAAGGTGGGAAGTCAGGCTGTTGAAAAGTTTCTATTCTCATAGGTAATCATTAAGATTAAAGGAAATGTTTAGCTGACTGCCTGGCCCATAATAAGACCTCCAAAAATGCAGCTTGTCATTCATTATGCTAAAGGGGATGAAAATGTACCTCAATCTAATTCTAGGTGGCAAGAAAGGGCCATAAAATGGATGCAAACTGCCCTCAATTACTATTAAAGGACTTTCCTGCATAACATGTCTCCCAACCTTCATCTATCTTGTATCTCTCAGGATGATATTTTTCAGGTTATCACTCCCCAAACTGAGGTTCCATATTCTCCATTCATCAGAACATCTTCAATCCTACTTTCCAGCTTTCAGGGTACTTCTGGTTAGTTTTCCCTCCCCGGAAATGTTTCACTTATTTTCTCCTTAGAAAATATCATTTGTCCTCTGATACTTTAGTTACTATCTTCTTAGGTCCATATGCTTTCAGTTTTTTCAGAGGCTTTTCCCAGTCCTTAATCTTTCCTCATACTAATATTCCATTTCTGGAAGCAAATATCTAGAAACATCTATTCTGTCTGCATCCATCTTTCCAGGTTTAAAATCTTGTCCCTACATCTGTCTTTCTGACCCTCAAAGATTTTTCTATTATCTAGATACACAAAGCATTTACAAACCTTTCTACCTAACAATTCTTAATTATAAATTGGCTTATAATATATTTTGGTGCTGGCTTGCCTCTCTGGAAGATATGCTTCCTAGTTTTCTTCCTAAATGAATTCACAGGACCTATGAATAAGCTCCCAGGTCTATCATAGTAGTTATGCTACTTGTCCTCCTGGAACTAGCCAAAGGGCCCTGAGTACCTGCCAATATCCTCAGCTTCACCTACCAACTATACAGAAAAGATCTTTCATGAAAAAAAATCCCCACCCAATTGGCCATGTCTGTTTTTATATACCCAAAATAATTATCTTCCTTTCAAACTATATTTAACTTACTTCTTAGTATAAATGACATTGTGTTCTACAGTCTTCCCTATCTGATTTAGGTAACACTGTGTTGTATTGAACATGTATAGACTTAAGGGTTTTGGAGTTTATTATTGGTTTTTCTGTATGCTCTTTTTTTTTTGGACAGTCCTAGGTGTGAGCTCAGGGCCTGAACACTCTCCTTGGGCTTTCTCAAGGCTAGAGCTCTGCCACTTGAGCCACAGTACCATTTTTGGCTTTTTCAATGTATGTGGTGACGAGGAATCAAACCTGGGTCGTTATGCATGCAAAGTGAGCACTCTACCACTAGGCCAAACTCCCGGCCCCTTTCTGTATGCTCTGTAAAAAAATAACTTCTCTGAGCTTATGTTGTACTCAAGTACAAAAATATTGACACCACGCTCACAGAACGGATATAACTAACACAAAGTGCTCAACATATATTATGGAATAAATTAGATAATTCACTTCTCCAATGAATATGAATAACATCTTAATAACAACTGTAGTCTAGCCTTCATGAATATACACATTGATATAATCATGATTACTCCATATACTTATGTTTATGTTGAATATGCATCCATTCTACATTCCTAATCAAATAATTAATCTTTAAAAGTAGCATACATATTAATCTTAATATTTGCAAACTCAATGAAGTGCTTTGCTGGAAACTATTATAGAAAACAAACATTATTTGTTCAGAGCTAGTTAATATTGGAAATTATGTTTCCTCTCATTTGAGAAAACTGAAAGTCAGAGGCTAAAAAAATACCCTAGGTTAGGATAAAATGAAAGTGGTAAATTCACCAAGCTTATGATTTTCCTTCTAATTTTTGAATTTTGGATGCATAGTGAAGATAGTGAGACAGAGTTGTGTAAGCTATCTAGTGAAACCTTCCTCTAGAGCAGTCACAATTATGCCAAAATGAAATGCTTAACAGAACTTGCCTCCAAATTTTAAAGAAATCCCTCGGAATATGCTTGCTCTGGTTGAGGATATTCAAATTTTAATAAAGAAATGTAAGGTGCATGGTTTAAAAAAAAACCTGGATTTCTGAGCAGAAAAATATCTCATTCGTATATTCACATTTAAAAATAGACACATTTGATCTCTTTTCTCCTTTCTCTTCCTCTCTCTCAATTTCACTCATTCTTCTCTTTTCCTGATGATGGTATGAATTAGCCATATTTCAGGTCATCCATTTTTTTCAGACCATATGGGGTCTTTTATTATTCCACGTGAAATTTTGGATTGCCTCTTCTGTTTCTTTAAAGAATAACATTGGGATATTGATGAGTATTGCACTGAATTTGTAGATAGCCCTTGGCAAGATTGCCATTTTCATGATATTACTTCTTCCAATCCAGGAGCATAGGTTTTTCCATTTCCTCAGTTCTGCTTTAATTTCCTTTTCCAGGGTTTTAAAGTTTTCCTCAAAAAGATCATTTACATTCTTAGTTAATTCCTAGGTATTTTATTTTCTTTGAGGCTATTGCAAAATGAGTTGCTTTCCTGATTTTTTGCCTCATTCCTCTCATTTGTTGGCATATAGGAAGGCAGTTGACTTTTGAGGGTTAATTTTATACCCTGTTACCTTTTCAAATTTTTGAATCAGCTCAAGGAGCTTGGGAGTGGAATCGATAGGGTTCTTTAAATACAGAATGATGTCATCTGCAAAGAGGGAAAGTTTCACTTCCTCTTTCCCTTTTCCACCTCGTTCTAGTTAGAATGGCCATGATCAAGAAATCTAATAACAGATGCTGGAGGGAATGTGGCCAGGAGGGATCACTACTACACTGCTGGTGGGAGTGCAAACTCGTTCAACCACTATGGAAAGCATTATGGCAGTGCCTCAAAAAGACTAAACATAGAGCTTCCCTATAATCCAGCAATTCCATCCCTCATCTTGTTTTCCCCCCTTCCCTATCCTATTTCAAATAACCAAATGTGCATATATACATTATATTAGATGACAAGGTGAAACACTAACAATATGAGATAACCAAGGGAAGCAAAAGAGATGAGAGATAACATAGTACATTGAGGAAAACAATCACTCCTTATATGGCTTTGGTTTCTATATCATGGAGGTCCTTTCATTTAGCATCATTCTATATGGCCTTATGTATCTAGGTTTTGTTCTATTGTAAATCTCTGCTAGGAGAGCCCAAGGTTTCTACTGATTTTGACAAATGAGGGAAACCATTGAGCCTATATTCCTTTGAGTCTGGCTTACTTCACTTAATATGATTTTTTTCTAAGTCTTTCCATTTCCTTACAAATGGGTGATGCTATTCTTTCTAACAGAAGCACAGAATTCCATTGGGTATAAATACCATATCTTCATCTACTCATCAACTGAGGGGCATTTGGGTTGGTTCCATATCTTTGGTATGGTAAATAGTGCTGCGATGAACATTGTTGTTCTAGTGAATTTAGTATGTCCTTGTTTCTGGATGATTGGGTAAATGCCAGGTCATCCATTTTAAAGTAAGTCACCTTCTCATTGAGCAATGTCACCTTGTAAGCTAGCGTGAAGTGGTTGACCACCAACAACTTTGGTGACTGTCCATTACACATAGTAATAGAGATGGCTTCTTTGAGTATGCCTTTAGCAAGCACAGTGTGCTCCCCTGACTTCTAAGAGTTGGGGAATAGGAGACTTTTCAATCCTTCCTTCTTTAAACTCCCAAGAGGGCTGCTGAAGGATTGAGTCAGCAACTTTCCAGGCCCTTTAAAAAGCTTTAAGCATGACCTCAGCATAGTACAACATGTATTCCTAATCTGCTTTTAGTTTGGAAAGCTTAATCTTAATTTAAAAAAAAAGGTGGGCTGGGATTTTAGCCTAGTGGTAGAGTGGTTGCATAGCTTGCACGAAGACCTGGGTTTGATTCCTCGGAAACACAGACATAGAGAAAAAAAAAAAAACAGAAGTGGTGCTGTGGCTCAAGTGGTAGAGCTCTAGCCTTGAGAAAGCCCAAGGACAATGTCCAGGTCCTGAGTTCAAGGCCCAGGACTAGCAAAAATAATACAAAAAAAAGAGTCAATAATATCACAATATTTTAAAAAATGTCCCAGAAGTTGGGGACAATCTTCAGGAGCAGTCTATTGTTTTGATGAGACAGTAAAATAGTAACAGTGAATTACTTTCCTTCTGGCAGGAAAAGGGAAAGGGAAAGACTTTTAAATGGCAAAGCTGGAAACGCTCTGCTCTGTTCTGTGTACAGTGTTTCGTATAAGAAGTGGGATTCCCAGAATCAGAGTCTTGTCTGCATGTTGTGAAGGAAGTTAATAATACATTGTCTTGGAGTATTAGTACTGACAAGCTTATTATAGCAAATCAACTGTCCTTTCTTCTTTCTCTATCTCTTTACTAAATTGGACAGGGTATATGTGCACCTGTAAATTACCTGGAACAGTATGTACTAGATGAGCAAAGAAGACACCAAGGAATTCTCCCCAAAATGAAAATTGTGCATACGTGTTTTCTTCTTTCACAATAACAGTCTCCTTTTGTCATTGACTCCTCTAGTACAATTTTATGATGGTGATGGTGATGACTCCATATCGATCAGACATTTATAGGACAGATGCTGTCTATCTCATTTTCCTGTTTGTTTTGTAAGAGAGTACTGAAATTTTAATATCTGAGTCAAACTAAAAGTCTGAGATGTCAAGTGACTTGCCCACAGTTACTTGATTAGCAAATGGCAAAGCCAAAATATAAAACAAAACTTCCAGAACTATAAAGTCCATGCTCCTTTCATGCAATGCCCTGCCATATCTCTATTGCATAAAGCTGCTATTTATTCTAAGAAATAGCATAAACTGAGATTTGAAGAAAAGTCGATTTTGACCATTTCTTCTTGCTCCTATTTCTCTCTTATAGCTGTGTATTGTCCTCGTCCTTCTCCTTTCCACCTTTATTTTTCCCATTTCCATAATTAAGATATAAGAACATTGGTTCTTTTTTCTTTTTTGGCCAGTCCAGGGCCTTGAACTCAGGACCTTGGCACTGTCCTTGGATACTTTTTGTTCAAGGCCATCACTTTGCCACTTGAACCACTGCATCACTTCTGGCTTTTTCTGTATATGTGGTACTGAGGTACTAGGTACTAGGGCTTTGTGCATACTAAGCAAGTACTCTACCATTAGACTACACTTCCAGAAAATTGGTTCTTGATGTAGAAAATGATGACAAAGATATGTACCTTCCTATTTAGTGGACTATCTAGGAAGCTCTTCAGTGACTCCTGACTAAAACAAGATTTCCCATTCATCTGTCACTGAAGCTGACATTAGAACTGGTCTCTAAACAATGTTTTGATATGTCACTGACAATTTTCCCAAGATTTATGTATTCCACATATTCAAAATCAAACATACCTCTTTGGGTTATTAATAAAGAAGCCCAAATGGTTTAAAGAAGCCCTCTGTAGTCAGAGAACAGAGCAGCCAGGAAGGAGTCATTGTTGTAAACAAGGAAAGTGATGGTGAAGTTGAGCCTTCGTTTAGGTTTGCTTAGAGAAAAAAAAAGAGTCACGGACAGACTTTCAAACAGGCTTAATTGTAGCTCAGAGGTTAACATTCCCTGACTTCCTAATGTGACATAGGGAGCATTCACTTTGAACATTTGTGTGTTCCTGCACTCTTACTACAAAACATTTTGCTCTTCTTTCATTGTCTATCAATTTTATCACTAGACAGTAAGATTCTTGAGAGCATTTACTCACTTAATAAATATTTTTATTGCTAGCATAAGGCTTAGGAAGAATATATAGCTTAAGAAACCAAAAGTTATTGTATTTTTTCCATCTTCTTTGTGATATTTCCAAAAAATTACTCGTAAGTTTTATTCTATTCTATTATAAAATTATAGTGACATCATAATGCTATTATATTTCCCCGTACCTCTAAACAGAATTTTGACTCAAAGAGGTAAGTTACAGACCTACACCTCCAAATTGAATTTTGACTCAAAGAGGTGAGTTAAATGCCCATAAGGATAAGCACTGTGGGAGCCTGGTAGAGCAGAATAGGAGGCAGGACTGTAATATGTAACCTAGGAGCCTTAAGAATGAGAACCGCTCCTCTGGAGCCATGCCCATTTAGTCATGTCCCAAAGGCCTCCTTCCACAAGGTCTTGTTTCTGTGAATAAATTGGTTAACCATGTTTTGGTTCTAATTTGGAAATCACTGGTAGCTTGAGAATGGAAAGAAAGAGGCAAGCATACTCTTTGCTGCCCAGACTTGACAAGATATTGTGTATGTTTGTACTATGTTTAATATATGTTTTTGTTATATATTGAAGTATATTTAATGTTAATTAGAGATTTATTTCATTTGCATATGAGTCAAATAAAATATACTGGTCAATGTTGAGTAAATGAAGAACAAGAAATCTTAGACTTTGTAAACTAATGGAGTTTGTCAAATATGTCATGCAGGACATATTTTCCTGCAGTTTATTAACTAATCCATTCATAAAAAATGTTTTGAATAAAATGAAAACTTCACAAAATCTTTTTATTTAAGCATTTTATGAATTAATGTAATACTTATTCCCACCAATGACTCAAACAATGTACAGATATATGGTTCAAAGGATGGGAAATTGTAGGAAAGCATGAGAAAGGAAACATGTGTACGAAGGGAAGAAAGATAAACACATGGGTTTTAGAGCTTTGTAAAATGTGGAAGAAATAACTTGAAAATAATTATCTGGCACTTTTTTTTTTCAAAAGAAATGGAGGGATTTTTGTTGTTGCTTTATCTTGTTTTGTTTGGAGAACTTGTCAGTTTGAAACCTGTCTTGAGTGATCAAATCATTTTTTGTTTTGTCTCGATTGGAGAAATTGCATCATGAGGTTTTACAATTAAAATTCTGCTGGCTTGATTCTTTCACATGACCCCATAATTCATTCATGCAATCCTTTTTGTCCTCAAAAATGCAAACAAGACTGGGAGTTTGGCTGAGTGGTAGAGTGCATGCCTAACATGCACGAAGACCCAGGTTCGATTCCTTGATACCACATATATAGAAAAAGCCAGAAATGGTGCTTTGGCTCAAGTGGTAGAGCTCTAGCCTTGAGAAAACCCAAGGACAGTGACAGTGTTCAGGCCCTGAGTTCAAGCTCCAGGACTGTCAAAAAAGGCAAACAGATTTGCTTCCAGGAAATGTCACCAATGAATAACAGATTCTAGATCAAAGCTTAGTCACCTATTGCAACTCTGAACTGTTTGAATCACATACATAGTAATTCCAAGCAATAATTTTTTTGCTTGCTAGAACAGACTAGTACATAGTAGTGTCTGTTCCTTAGATTCATTTAAGTAGAAGGGAGGAGTTGTCGACTATCAAAATATCTTACTGCAATTTAGATTTGCCTTTAAGGATGTAATCACCATGAAGTCTTCAGCACTCTGCACTGTGGTGCTATAATGAACCACTCTGCTCTGTTTTGTTTGTTTGTTCCTCCCTGAAGTAAATCTGTTAAGCTTGCAGAGCTACTCATAACATTTCTATTTTACTTCCTTAAATCTGTAATTTCAATTGCTATGAACCTTTGAAATTCCCATTGCCTATGTTAAAACATGGTTGATAATAAACAATTTCATGCAACTGAACTTAGTTTTTAAATGGTGTACAGGTTCTATATTATAAAGTAGCTATGGGAAGAAAGCAGGAATTAAAATACGAACACTATCCCCAAGAAAGAGAAGAATTCCTTACAGCTACAGTTAGTATTTGCAGAAAATTTAGTCATGTGCTGCCATGAAGAGTACATGATGTTCAGAAAAGACCAACATTATCCTTCGTGAGTTTATCATTTGTTTATTATCTTTTGCTAGATATACAAGAAAAGTAGCTCTAATTTTCTATATAGCAGACAAAAATGAAGGGTTTGTAAAGTCCAATTGATCTTTCATAAAGTATTTCATAGCCATTGCCACACATACGCACAGGGGTTACTTCTTGGCTTGATTTATTTCATGTTTTCCCTGCATCTTTTCCCTTTTCTCTCTGTCTTCTCTATATTACTTGAGCTATTAATATTTTCTTAAGGCTGACTACATAATTTACAGCATCCAGATGATGCTTCTTGATAAAAGTGGAGAATTTTAAGACGGTGACAAGGGACCTTCTATGCATTGTAACCATCCAGGATGCATGCTAATGAATCCATTCTTGTTTTGTTCATCTGTATATGCATGCTCATTAGCACTGGACAAGCTGCTATCTAGTGTTCTGTTCTTTTGGAATGCCTTCATCATCTAAGGTCTTAACTAATGTGCTCTGTCCTCAGAGAGGCCTTCTGTGATAATCCTGTCTGAAGAAGGTTCTTTAGTGTACTTTCTGTAGCATTATATTCTTTTTCTTTCTCTCATGATATCTCATTGTTGTCTTCTTGCTAATTTATTTGGAAATACGTCTAATTCTTTTACCTCAATAAAAGAGTTTTTTCTCGTTCATTTCTTCCTGCTCACATGAACTCTCCAATAGTAACTTGATATGCATAGGTCTTTGATGAATACTTGACAAAAGACTAGACTATTTGATATTATTTCTAAATTACAAAAAGTAAAGTTTCACTAGTCTTCAGGTTTTTATGTTCTAAGATACTCAGATGATGTAAGATTCATGCATGTAAACATACAAATGAACCAACAAAGGAAATTTAAAATGTTAAGAGATCTAATCTCTAGAAAGAGTTCTCCAGTTATTAGGTGACTTATCTATAGAAATCATACTACATTCTAACACTCTACTATTTTAAACTTAATTTGGCTATGGGATCTCACAATATAAATTTTTGAAAGTAAGAGTACAACTAATCTTGTATTAATATTGGTAGAAAAAATTTCATACAAGAGTTCATAAGCAAACATGGGGAAAGTGTGGCTTGGTGGTACAGTTTGCCTAGTATGCATGATTCCCTGGCAGCACATACACAGAAAAGGCAAAATTGGCACTGTGGCTCCAGTGGTAGAGCGCTAGCCTTGAGAAAGCCCAAGGACAGTGCTCTACCATTTGTGCCTCAGTACCACTTGCAGCTTTTTCTGTGTATGTGGTACCGAAAGGGCTTTATGCATGCTAGGCAAGCACTCTACCACTAGGCCATACTTCTGGTCCCTTGAATATTTTTTAGTAGCAACTGTATCCACTGTTGATAACTGAATATAATGACTACAATATAAGTAAACACTATCACAAAGTACACTTATAATTCTCCACAAAGTTAATACTCACTTTACATTGGTTAACTAGATTAAAAAAGTTAAGATAATTACACAAGGTCACACAGCTAGGACACTGACCTCTTGTCATGAGAATGACCTCCCATGAGAATGACCTTGGTTTATTTAATTGGATGCTCATAATAGATTACAAACCTCCTGCAACATACTAAGGTAGTTATTTCTTCTGAATTTAGCAGTCAAAGATAATAATTCCCTAGGATTTTTCTGCTTTCCATGGCTCAACTACTTCTGGTCTAACTTAGTACAGCAGACAGGTCTTTTTTTTTTTTTAGTGATCTCAGAATTTCCTAAGTACAATTAGAAACTAACAAAACAAGTTATAAGCTCTGACTACTGAAGACATTTCACATAGTCAATGAGATATGTAATGTAAACTAAACAGAAGAACATTTGCAATTTAAAATATAATTCTCCATAATGAAAATGTAAAGCAGTCATTCTGTTTTATTTGGCATGGCAGGTTAGGAATCCCCGTGCAGCTACATTGAAGCAAAGAGTAGATTAATAATTTAATTTGGCTCAGAACTGTGCAATAGGGCACTGCAACCTTTTATTCTGTAACCAGCTGCTGACCCTAATATGGATGAACCAATTAAACATCTCTATTTAATTGTTGGGTGACCCATCTGAATCTCACTAGGAATTTTCATTTTAAACAACACTCAACAGTCTGAAAGAATCCTAGTTATACCCTTGGTGGAATTGGTTGATTTGATAGAAGCACACAAAGGAGTTCAGCAAATGGTGGAGGAAAAAAAAAACCCTGCAAGATCATTTTAGACTATGTTCTGTAAAAGAACATCTTAATATAATGAGCCTTTTTTCAGTCTCCCTTGGTGGAGCATCGGCCCTTTCAGATAACCCCACCACAAAGCAAATACTATTTGTCTGAAGTTACATTTGCTCCTTGTTATCACAACTTATGCCACTTAATTCATTATTCAACGAATTCACTTTCTTGTTTATTAGATGCAAGGTAGCCGCTTATCCCTAAAGGCCATGTATGCAAAAGACTGCTTGTAATCCTGTCACTTCAAACCTCTCTAGACTTTTACATTGCTTCAGGAATTAGGAGGAAAGAAGAAAACAATTTAGATTTATTCCTGATGATATTAAATCTGTACATGATGAAAGAAATGTAAAAAAGAAATGCTAGCCTGAAATTCATTGATTTGGAGAGTGGCTTCAGATGCTATCTTTAGATATAGATGTTAGTAATTGGCTTGCTTCCCACAATAAATACCTGAAGTCATTCTTCCTCCATTAAACAAGAATAAATGAAAGGTATTTGGCTTTTTGTACAGGTGGCCTTCAAAAATATATAATAGCTTCCCTCATCTGTGTTTCATACATGCAGACAACTCGAAAATCCCTGTGCTAAAAACAGACACTAAATGTGCCTTAAAAATCTAATATCTGGGATGTCACAGCTTTCAGTTATCATTCTTTAGGTATATTGAATACTGAATTTAAAAATGCAATGAAAGTATTTTTAATATGAGAATTTAAAGATTATGGTTGGTCCTCACTGACAAGATGTGATAGATAAATTCTGAATAATATGACATAACACCATTGAACTCTCTACACAATAATATATAATGATCAGAGATATTTCAATTTGATTTGGTAATCTTATGCTATTAAAATCATTAAAATGTAAATGAATTACAGAATGAAACACATTTTCACTGCACTCGTAGCACAATTAGTATTGTATAAAATTATCTGCATAATTATACATGGTGTGTTTACATAAAACAGCCAGCAAAGAGCTAGAAAACAGAGACTGACTATAAAATATCTGAAGCAGTAAGTTGAAATCTTCTAAATATGGAAATCTAAGTGATTGTTTTGGTATTGATGCTTTATGTAACTGCAAACTGTTTTAAAATGCTTTACTTATTTAAATGCTAAATAACAAAATAGTTCTTTAAAAATTTTCTCTGACATATAAAGTACATAGAATTATTTTAAACCTGTGTGCATTATTCACAAAATCAAGAGGCAATTATTTTCTTCAATTAAGTGATTTCAGGAGTCAACTATTTGAAATTCAGCATAAGTTTATCAACAATAGTGGCAGTGAACTTTAATGTAGCATAGCATATACAAATCTGCCTAGGACAAAAGACTCAATATAACCAGAATATCATAACCATTCACAGGACCTTCATATGTTGAATAGAGTTGTGACTAATGAAATAATGTGTACAAAATTGCATTCAACTATTCTAAGGAAAGAAATACACTTGAAAACTCACATTCCTAGTAACTGTGAATTTTATTGTAATTATTGTCATAATTCCAAAGCATCCCTCATAGTAATACAGTGATGAACAAATTGATTCACCTGAATAATTAACCTTTACTACCGTACGTTCAGATTAATGTTTTCCATTCAGTTGAAGACATAAACCTACCAGGGAAATCACACTCATTAAATATACTGCAAAAAATCGATTATTTCCTGCCACTGTGAGGAATTAATATCGATGATTGAGTTGTGCAGTTTTTTAAAAAAGCTTACATTCATCTGTCTGCAGGCATTAAACAAAAACAGCAAAATAGAGCAAAACAAAATTAACAAAGTGCGTTAATAAAATACAACTTTTCTGTTGATATCTTCGATATATAACTTTACTCATTATTGTACAACTCTTGGTATTTTACATATGGGAGATTTAAAAAGTCACCCAGTGATTTTTTTATAGTGCAACCGTATGCTAGATAAAGATATTTAAGCTGTCAGTATAAACTGCTTCTGTTTTCATTTTGCATTTAATTTCAATGCCAGACTCAAGGCATAAATTTTTCATCACCTGCAATGCTATGAATAAAAGATTAAAAAAAAGAACTGAGAAGAAATTCTAACACATGCGGTGCATGCAGCACATTGTGCAGACACAGTATTCATAACTACATGGTTAATTTCCATCTTTTTTTACGTCAGGAACGTGATTATTTGGGTTAATACATCATGAGGCCAATTTCTAGTACTTCAGCTCTGTAGAATGCAAGTTTACCTTAATTTGAGCCAAATAAGCCATTCATTCCACTTGAAATCTGAAGGATATGTCTTAAGATTTACATGCTACTTTGCTAGCACTGTGGGGTTCTATTACTCTCGCATTTCTAGAAAGGGAATATTTCAATATTATATATTTTGCTTTATTTTTCAAAACAGCACAAACGCTAACCTTGCCTGAAATTCTAAGGAACTAAGAATTACTGAAGCAGTCCCATCTAGTATTAGTTCCTCATTAAGATTCTCAGCCCAAAGATATAATCAATCCCAAAAGGTGAAGTTATGAGTTCGGTGTTCAGTGTTTCTTTCTTTTTTTAATTCAGTATTTAGGACTGTTTCTGGAGTATTATGTATCTGAACTGTCATTTTAATAGCCGCCACAGAGCTCACAGAGCAGAACAATTTCCAATTCTTGCCAATAGATTTTTGGTGAACAAGAGATGGGTTAGAGCCATTGCAAGACTTATCATAAAGAACTTGGCTTTGATGGTCTTGTCGGAACATTTGAGAGCCTGTAAGGGCCCTGGGAACAATAACAACCATTCCCTTAGAGGTTAGCCGCAGCTCATAGTATGTGGCCTATTGTTATTGACTCTAATTATTCAAATCATTTTAATAGCTATTGAGATTAGAAAAGGTTTGGAAAAAATAATCCAAACCATGTTCTGTACATTATTATGAATATGATAACTATTAAGTTAGTCATTTCACAGATAGATCAGACAGACAGACAGCCTAGCTAGCTAAATAGATAGATAATGTAGGTCACTGGCTCAATTCTGGGTGTACCAGTGAGCCTGATTTTGTTCTGTGGTCACAGATACTACACTAAATCCTACCATGATGTCTCAAGTACTGTTGCTAATCAAAATAACCAGATTACAGAGTATGGATGATTATCACAAGTTCATGTCTAAACTAGAGGGCATCTCTATAATATTTTGTAAGCATTGTACAAAAATATTATTTAAAAATCTGCCACTTTGGTTATTGTTTATGACTAAGACAAATATGTTGCTTGAAAATATTTTGTGGGATTTAATTAGCTAGATTTCAAAGTATCTCTACAGTGTTGGCAAGTTTAATTAAGCTTACTTTCCAGATGAAAAAGTTCAAAGTGAGGGGTTAAGTCACTTGTCTGAGGTCATATAAAAAGTCAGGGGCATTTCTCAGATCAGAATCCCTATCTTTTCAATCTCCTTTCAGTGTGGTACCCACGAGACCCTTTTGCCTTCATGGAAACAGCCTGAAGTCACAGTAATATGTCAGTATATTATCACATTATTTTTCATTATATTAGAAGATCCAGCTTAGTGAAAAGGCACAGTGAATCAAGGATTACAGATGTATCGCCTTTAAGCAACATAAATGTCTGGAAATTTGAGTGTGCTGATCAGATAAATTAGAGTTCTGTGTGTCACTTAGCCTGTATTATTGTTCTGGATGTCCTAACTTCCAAAATAGAGAGTAAACACGGGGACTATGTCATATATATTTCTGAATCCACACAAGGTGTTAGTAGTTACAATGATGGCATTTCATTGGATGAGATATCCTATATAGATGAGATAAGCTTCATGGATTTGGGAAGGAGTAGCTTTCTCTTACTAGCAATTCTAGTGTGATGCACTCGAGGAAAAGAAGTTACAAGAGCACCTAGAACACACTCCGGATTCCAAGTATGAGGAGGGCCTATATTAGTGAGGCATCTAAAGATATAGGAGAATGCTTGAAGAGCCAAGCAGGAGGCTGCCTGCTATGGCTGTGGAAAGTTAAGATGGTCAGTGTAGAACAGTGCTGTATTACCGAAGAGAAAAACATGATAGAGATGAGAAATACATTTTCATTTTATAAAATTATTATTCATAAGGTATTTTAAAGTTACTTGTTTACCTCACGTATGAAGTGATCTTATTTGGGATAAAACTGATTTACCTAGAACTTTTCAGAATATGACAGTTTTGTGAGTTAAAGTGAACATGTGAAGAATTTCTCCGTGGAATAAATGACTTGAATTTTCTAAGGAAAGGAGGAAGTAAAGAAATATTGGGACTGCTTTGTAAGATGAGCTGCTTTGCAAACAGGTCTTAACACCAATTAGATCTAGGAAAGGAATAGCCTTAGTAGCTATTTGAGGCCAACACTCATGCTTCTCAGAAATGGTTCATCACAAGCATTTCATTTCAATATAGCCATCTTCTTTCTACTCATCTCCATCATTAATCCTCTAGGCATTGGTGTCCCTCGAGAAATTTTCACCTGAACTCTATGGACTTGTTATACCACCAGCTATTTCGGAAAACCACTACTTTCCTTACATATCAATTTTCTGGAAATAGTTTTTAGAACATGTAAATTCATGGCTCAACTCTACTTGATAAAAGTTTAAGAAATTTAAACCACCTATGTTTATTCTCAGGTAAAATAGGACACTCCCTTTCATGCTATACAGATTTACAATATAATGACACGGGCAGTATTATTTAACCTTTATCTACAGGGCACAGGCACCTTTCGGAGTTATATAAATGTCACATGTTTCTAGTTAGAGAACTCTGAGAACATCAAAGGAGTTCTTGTTTCAAAAAGGCAAGAGCTATTATTGCTGATCTTCAGCTTGTGTTTGCATGGGAAAAGTTAATAGTTAATCTGCTGTAATAATTTAAGACATGTTTCCTGGTATTGATGTCACATGTAGTTAGGATGCAAAGATCAGGATTATTCAGTTTACTGCAGGCAAAAAGAAACCTTACAAGATTCTGTCTTAACAGAAAAACTTAAGCTTTGTTGTATGCACCTGTCATCCCGGATACACTGGGAACACTGGAATAGATGGACAAAATCCAGGCTGGCCCAGGCAAAAAATGAGACCCTATCTCAAAACAAGAACAAAAAAGACTGGAGGAAAGGCCCAAAGCAGGACAATACCTGCCTAGCAAACACAAAGTCCTGAGTTCAAACTCCAATATGCAAAAAGAAAGAAAGAAAGAGAGGAAGAAAGAAAGAATAAAAAAATTCTACCAAGTCCAATTTAATTGTTCAATAAATTTCTTGGGTACTAAATTAAATGAATATGTATATTGTTATTCAAAAGGAACAAAAAGCATACACAGATGATGAATAAAAGTATACTAATGATGTGTCCCTCGGGAGACAAATGAATAAAAAATGTGGTATCTATACTAATGGAACTTTACTCATTGATTAGGAAGAATAATATTACATTATTTTTGAAGACTTAGATGGGCCTGGAAAGGATTCGTGACTTCTCTCCAATGTGGAGGCTAGATCTACTTTACAAGTATACAAATAAACATAGGGGGTAATATGAAAGTGCACACACACATATTAATGAAAGTATATTTGCAGGAGAGAATTCAATTGGTATAATTCCTTAGAAAAAATAACTCACAGTCCAACAAGATAAATACTAGGAAATTGGTACTTAAAAGGTGTTGGCTGAGGAAGCAGAGAAATGAAGGGAGGAATGAGTAGGGGAAAGACTGTAGTCAAAGGTAGTCACACGCATAGCCTGTGAAACTAAGAAAATTGAGTAGAGGGGTTGGGTTGGAAAGGGGGAGGAAAATGATAAAAGGGTGATATGGATCCATATGTATTGTACTTACAAATTGATTTGTTAAACTTCTAAACAGTATAGCACAAAGTGCAATACCTATGTACATCCGATCACATAAAATAATATCTATTGAAATCAACTCCAGGATGGCAACAAGAGGTTTTTCCTTTGTCATCATTGCTGTTATTTTTTTCCCTTTCCTTTTGTCCTGACTGTTATATTTGGGAGGGTAAAGGGGAGCACAAAAATGGTGGAACAGGGCGAACAATTATGGTAATGGTACTCACTAGACACTGCTGAAAATGAATTACACCACTTGTGGATGGGGATGAAGTGGTAAAACTGGGAGACAGCAAGGGAAGGAAGAACATTGCTGAAAAAGAAATATACTCCTTTCTTTTTTGTCACTCATGGAGCTTGAACTCTGAACCTGGGCATTGTCCCTGAGCTCTTCAGCTCAAGGCTACTGCCCTACCCCTTGAGCACAGCGCCACTTCAGGTTTTCTAGTGGTTAATTGGAGATAAGAATCTCATGGTCTGGGCCGGGAGTTTGGCCTAGTGGGAGAGTGCTTGCCTAGCATGCACGAAGACCCGGGTTCAATTCCTTGGTACCACATATGTAGCAAAAAGCCAGAAGTGGTGCTGTGGCTCAAGTGGAAGAGCCCTAGCCTTAAGAAAAAACCAAGGGACAATGCTCAAGCGCTGAGCCCAAGCCCAGGACTGGCAAAAAAAAAAAAATCTCATGGTCTTTAGTGCCCCAGCTGGCTTTGAACTGTGATCCTCAGGTCTCAGCCTCCTGAGTAGCTAGGATTACAGGTATGAGCCACCATTAATTTTAATTATGTTCTAAAATCTATGTGCCAGTGATTGTCTATAGAGAATTCCTTCTTGAATACTTGCTTGTTAAACATGATGTTTGAAATATAATGTAAAAATCATTGTTAATAAAATCTTCAAAAATAGAAATGCACTCTATCTCATTTGTATAGCTGTACTCTTCTATACATCACCTTTATAGTAATAAAATATATGAAGAAAATAAATAAAACAATTAAAAAGTAGAGAAGCATAACAAATTCATGCTAATTACAATATTTATAGATTCATTGGGAAAAATTAACAAGTGCTGTTAAATTTGTCTTTCCTTTGAGATTTAAGATGAAAAGAAATCCTTTTATATAGGCAGTACTGTTTTCAAGTAATTTTTCCTAGGAAGCAGTATGGTAATCTAGAACTCTTACAGTCTTTACAGGGCTTAAGATTGGTTCTTTACATGCTTCTAAAAGGTATCAAATAAATACCTTTGGTGACTGTCAATCGCATACATCTCTTTTTAAAATTTTACTTTATTGTTATTATAGAGACAATGTACAGAGGAATTACAGTTCCACATGTCATGTAATGACTACAATTCTTTTTGTACAGTATCTTCTGTTCCCTCACTCTCTCCCAGTCCCTCCCTCCCATCTCTACCCACAAGTTGTACAGTTCACTTTCCTCAGTGTCCAGTGAGCTACACTGCCGCACTTTTCCACCCTTTTCCTCTGAGTTCTGTACCCTCCCCCGAACACTTTCAAAGATATGTACTTGAATACACTATACATAAGGCAAAGGAGAATCATAAAAAAATAAAAACTAAGCACCTAAAAAAAGGAGGTGTTTTGTTTCCACATCTTGGAGTTTTACATAGCCATTAGAAAGAATAAGAAAATGTCATTTGCAGGGAAATGTGTGGAACTAGTAAAAATGTTTCTTAAGACTCTATACATGCTTAAGTAATATAGGCCCTTTATTATTGTAAAAGCAATGTAATATTGTAAAGGTGGGTCACAGTTACATAAGTACTGAAATGAGTTTATCTGATTTGGAAATGGGAAAGGAAATCATAGAAATGGTGAGACAAAGGAGAAAGGGTGAGCAATGCAACAGCAATATCACAGGACACTATGCTGGAAGTGAATTTAACCTAGCTTCTCAAGAAAAACTTGAGGCGGGTAGAGTAGCTCAACAAGTATAAGGTACTGAGTTCAAATCCTAGTACATCACAGAAATATGAAAATATAAAAAGAACTGTATTTGAAGCAAACACACACACACATACACATACACATGCACGCATGCACATGCGCACACAGACACACCACATATAGAAATATTATTCAGTGAGAAAGTGATGTTGGAGAATTCATGTCTGTTTAGATTTGTGCCATCAGTTCATTATATTCTCTAAGCATATTAACCTTGCCCAAATTCTGAAAGTTTTTAAACTCTAGTTACCCTAAGTTTCTTAAATGTAAAAAGTTGTATTTGAAGTAACTCAAATGTTTTTCAACACTTCCAAGATATATTTTTTATTTTTTTATTTTTTTAAATTTTTTTTATTGTAATTAGTAAAAGGGTTACATGATATTTGCCAGATAGAAGGTGCATTAATTCACATACATTGATACCCTTTCACATGTCTTGGTACCCATTAAGATATATTTTTTTAAAGTTGCAGACTCTTACATATCCAAGGTCTCGTCAAACATGAATGACTCTATGAATGCGGAGTGTAACTAATGTGATTTTGTGCAATCTGAAAACAATGTGAAGTGTTTAATTCCTTAAAAATTGGTTGATTTTAGACTAGATAGTATATAGTTTCATTCTTCTAAAAATGTAAACTATAGTATATAAGGCTATATATTAGTTTATTATATAAGGTTATATAGCCTTGTATAAAATATTAATATAACAAATACATTGATATAATTACAAAATTTTACTTAAAACATTCAGAGAATACATTGCCAATCAGAAAATGAATTATTGGTGTGGATGCAACATAGAAGTCAAAGAGTTAATTCAAAATTCTATTGTCAACAAATGTAAGTAATGTGAATTTGTGTATGATAGTAAAAGTAACAGCCTTCTTTATTATCCTTTAAAAATCAGTGCTGCTTTCAAAAGGCATATCTACACACAGAGTAAACCTAATTTTTAGTCATGCATGCTCTTGACTACCCAAAAGTTTTTAGCTCAAAAAAGAAAGTGGGAGGCATTCAAAAATTGTCAGAGGTTTATGGGGGATTTTATTAACAAAACGGAGGGCCAAGACACTTTGACCATTTGGAGAAACAATCCATGGCCAAAGATATTGTTATCAATGGACATTTCCAGAAACAATAATAGTATAGTTCAGATAAACTTAAAATGAAATTTACCTAAATATAAAAGCAAATGTAAAGATAATGATTCATAAATAGCACTTTTTAAATTGACAAATGCCAATGTTTCAGAAATAAGAGCATGCAATTTAAAGTCTAGGTCACTGGAAAGAGAATGCAACTAAGCTACAAAACAGTTCACCCATTTTAGAGATGAATTAATGGTAAGAAGATGCCTTTAACAGATTTCTAAAAGGCAAACCAGGTAGATTTGATATAATGTTAGATTATGCTATATGTTAGAAATTTTACAAGATGTTTGCTATTGCCTGAGGAACAGTTCATTAAAAATAGAAGGCCATTCAGCTACTCAAGTGATATCTCCAGTCTGCCTGGTTTATAATATAGTTCATTCAATTATTATTGAAAGTAAAATGCTGAATTGTTAATGTAACTTCAGCTTTCCTTTTTGTAGAATATGCAGACAAACTTTTCCCATTTGACCAACTCCAGGGAGTAACTTTCGATTTCGTTAGGTAGCTAAGTGATTTTCATTTGGGGTGTATGTGAGCTTTTTTTTTTTAAAGAGAATTTTTGCACATACAGAATTCTTACATAGAATTTCTTCTACAGCTTATATATGAATTTATTTAAATTATTAAGATTGAAATGACTTTTGATCTCAGACCATCACTTTATACTCATTTTATCTATCACTGAGCAGCTTGATTCTACCATTTCTTTATAAGAAACTTGTTATGCTCCAAATTCAAGATTCATAATTTAGTGAACTTAAAGTGATTATTAAAAAATTTATTTGTAAGCTGGTAGACAACTTATGAATAAAGGGAATTTATAATGCTAGTAAAGACATATAGTAACTTATGATAGAAAATGTTGTTTAATACCACCAATCACCTGAAGTTCAGAGATATTTAAGATTTCTTTCTAGTGCTTCTCACATTAATCTCTAATAATATTCCCATATACAGTAGTTTAGCAAAAAATCTGATTCAGTGTTTTAAACTCTAAAAGATTATTTTTCTTAAGTTCCTATAGCATTTCTTTAAACTGTATTTTGCGGTTATATCATGTTCTTAATTGACCCCAAGCTTTAGGGAAGGTTAAATCAAGTTTCTTGCTAGCTTCATTGTTTTGTATCTTTATCGTATGGTAACCCGATTTATATTGTCTTTAAAGTATACAATATAAACATACTGTTATGCAAATTTATTCTACGAAGTAGCATTATTATTATTTTAATAAGTATTTATTCATGTCAAATTACACAGCCTGCCATTAATGCTATTAATATAGATAGATAACCTAATTTGTCCGGCTGACTTATAGTTGACTCAAATAGAGTTCAATATAAAGTAGCTTGAAGTTTATAAGAATTGCTTTCTCATGTTACATACATGTCTATAGATATAACACTCAAGGATTCTTTTTCCATCATACTATACTATAATATGGTTACAAGTGCATTGAAATTCATCTTGTTAGAATGGGAGTAATATACCCCACCAGGACTACTGCTCCTAGTAGCAATTTAAAATAATTATTGTGAGACTTGATGCTAGACATCAGGTTTGCAATAGAATTACAATGAGGGAAGTGTATTAGAGACAAAACATTGCTGGAAGAAAACTTCATAATGGCGCAATTTGGAACTAAGCCTCAATTTTACAGTAATAGATTCTCTTTATGATGGCACAAAGGAGTGAATGCACTTAGCAAATTTAAATCTATTATTAGTCACACTTTGTGGATTGCAGTGCAAAAAAGAAGAAAAGAAATTAGCTTTTTAAGTACGTTCTTATATGAAACAGGGACTAGTAAGAACAGTCATAGAAAACCTCCTTATTACAGTTCTGCAGTATGGTCAGTTATCATAACCACAGGGAGTTGTCCACATTTTTAAAGTTTTCCTAAAAATAGTTCCAGAGGTTTCCCATTCTAAATGATTTTTCTGAAATCAGGATACATTCAGTATCACTACATTGATTTCTTTTTTGAGATTCTTTTTTTGGTTTTGATAGAACTGGGGTTTGAACTCAAGGCCTAACTGAGCTGGCATGCTACTATTTGACCCACATATCCAGCCCTAGTTTTGCCAGCTTTTCTCAAGATAAGATTTTCACCCATGCTGGCCCTGTGCTGTGATTCCTCTGCTCCGACTAGGCAGAACACTTTTTGGTTATAAAAGTAAAATATAGAATAAGGAAGTCAGGATTAATATGGTCTCTGCTTCTACTATAATCTCTTTCCTGGAATAAAGAGGTATTTGTCATGCACATTGTTACTATATCACAGGTAAGAGAACTTACAGAATTAAGCAAGTGTGATGCAGCACTCAGCTAAACTAAAAGGAGCTGCAATGGGTGTATTTGCAAGGAATCAAAATCAAAACATCCCAAATTCTACTTTCCATTTACAAGTTAACTAGAAAGCTAACATTTTTATTTGATTTGTTTTACTAGTGTGAAAATAATATCCAGTAGGTTATAGCTTAATATCTTGTTGAAATCTCATGCAATATCTTCACTTAACTAGGAACATAATGATTACATTGTAATCAGAAATATTAAATATAAATTTATCTGATATGATTTTATCTGTGCAAATGAAAAAAAAACACTCAGTTGAATTGGGAAAGGTTAACCTTACATAAGAAATGATGTTGGTAGAGATACAAGAATGCAAAAACAAAAACCAAACAGATAATAGTCATCTTTCAAAGAAAGTTTTTTGTTTTTTTGTTTGTTTGTTTTTTTGTAGGTCATAGGGCTTGATCTCGGCCTGGGCCCTGTCCCTGAGTTCTTCAGTTCAAGTCTACCACCTTACCCTTGAGCCTAGCCTCACTTTCTGTTTTCTAGAGATTAATTGGAGATAAGGGTCTCAGGTCCTTCTGTGCCCGGGCTGGCTTTGAACCTTGATCCTCAGATCTCGCCTCCTGAATAGCTAGGATTATAGGCGTGAGCCACTGCGCCTGGATCAAAGTTTTATACAGCATAAACAGAATAGTTATAGTTCAAAGAAATTACCAAGAAAACATTTTTTCATAATTGTCCAGATTGACTGCTATATTATCAGTTAATATTACAATATTATACAATATTGTTTTGTTTTTCTTCTGTGTTTACCAATAGCCACTTTTTTCCCCAGTCCTGGGGCTTGAACTCAGAGCCTGGGCATGTCCCTAAACTTCTTTTGCCCAAGGCTAGCTCTCTACCACTTGGGGCCCAGTGCCAGTTCTGGCTTTTTCTGAGTGGATTATTGGAGATAAGAGTCTAATGGACTTTTCTTTCCAGACTGGTTTCAAACTGCAATCTCAGATATCAGCCTCCTGAGTATCTAGGATTACATGTGTGAACCACCAGCACCTGGCTGTTACCTTTGTTTAAAACTTGTGTATAGGTTTAATCTGCTGGAGTCCCGTGAGGGGATTATACATAGGCAACCTATAGGTCCAACGTCTGCCAACATTCAGTGGATCTCCAATACACCATGCACCCTTCCCTTCACTTCAAAGACATCATTCTCATCAGTGTTTTATCCTGTTTCTCAGTCTTGGAGGGCAATAATATTTTAGTATTGTGGCCTCCCTCCTCCTCCTCTTAATCTTCCTCCTCTTCTACCTCCTCCTTCTCTCCTTTGTTCCATCCTTCCAACACTGAGTGCTTTCCTCCATTTCCATGGTTTCAAGTAGCACCTAGATGTCAATCCTTCAAATCTATGTTTTTACTGAACTCCAGGCCTGATAACCATCTGATTTCTGATTACCAAGTATTTATCTTCAAATAGACCATGGACATTTCAAACTCAATTGCTCCAAACAGAGTGCAGCATCTACTTTCTTCTTTATATCAAAGACATTTTCCCAGATGTTCTTTGTCTTTGTGAATCATCTCACCCTCTCAAGTTAGAAACCCATGAACCATCCCTAAAGCATTCCTTTTTCCTCCCCCTTATCTAACTAATCCCCAAGATCAGATTCTTGTGCTTCTGTTCTTACAAACTTGTTTATGCCTATGAACTCCTGCTCCCATTCTCCTGACTCAGACCACCATCATCTCTTTGTATAATTTCTTTTTAAAATTTCCTTAGGAAAAAATACAAATCACAAAGCTAGAAAAAGTACTTGTAATGCATATAGTAAAGAGTTAATGATGCTAATCAATCAAGAACGTATAACAAATCATTACCAAAAAAAATATAAAGGACATAAGCAGCCAATCTATATTAAATAAAAGATAATCAGAGTAAAAAGATGGTTAACATGAGTAGTAATGATAACACAAATTAAAGCTAGATATTTTCACTTACAAGAATGAGAAAGATTTAAAAGCTTGACCATGCAGGGGAAAGAAAAAATTATCATATAATATTAATGTATGTAAATTACCATAACTTTTTGGAGAGAAATTTGGGATGTTTATTAAAATTTTAAAATATATTAATTTATATATTTACATGTTAGTTACTTTAAATCAGACTTTCATACTTGTAAATATATATTCAGAAATACTAGCAAATCCATATAAAGATATGTAAAATGCACATTCCAGCAAATTTGATAATAAGAAAAAATGGCACATTGCTTAAATATTTATAAATCGGTTCTTGATTAAATAATTCATGAAAATCCATATTCTTGAGTATTAGGAAGAAGATAAGAAGAATCAGATGGATCTTCATGTAGAAATATAGAAATGTCTTCATGTTAAATAGTAAAAGAAAAAAGCTTCTAACATATATTACTTGTGCAAAACTTATACACACATATATATGCATTTGCATAAACAGATAGATATTTCCTGAAAAAACAAATAAGAAGTGTTCATGGAAATTGTCTTTAAGAAGTCCTTTGAGGTTGTGTCATTTTTGTTCTTTGAAAATAGCTATCGATAAATATATAAATACCGTTAATCCATCTTTGCCTTTAGAAAGTGTTTCTACCTAGGAGACTCTGTTCTAGCCTCACAGTGAAACTATGCAAACTATGCAGCACATTACCTCAATCAAATTTGACTTCTAATGTCAAAATCACTTAGAACAATTCCTTATACCCTTTATCTTTGCCTGCTACTTCTTTTTTTTTTGAATTTTTTTTATTGTAATTAGTAAAAGGGTTACATGATATTTGCCAGATAGAAGGTGCATTAATTCACATACATTGATACCCTTTCACATGTCTTGGTACCCGTTTCCCTCCCCCCCCACACCCCCTACCCGTCTTGGTTTTCCCCCCTTCCCTATCAAATTTCAAATATCCAAATACAAATAAGTTCAATATATCAGATAACAAAGTGAGATACTATACCTATATGAGATAACCAAGGGACAGCAAAGGATGCCTGCTACTTCTTTATGCTTCAAGTCTCAGCTTGATATGAGCCAGGAAGGCTTCTTTAATATTTGTATCTCTTTCTCTCTCTTTTTAAAGTACCTATCATACTTCATATTTAACTGTACATCTTTCTACCTACTAGAGTATAAGCTCCATGAAAACAGGTATCCCACCACATTAATTATTTAATTACAGTAGGTAATATAATGCTAGTAAGTGCTCTCTTAGTAGTCCTTGATACACAGATGTATATAAACAGAAAGTACTCAGAGATCTAAATATCTTTCTACTAAATTAGGATTGTCTAGTAGTTATAGTTATAATTTGTCTAACCTACAGCAAAGTTGCAAGGAAATGGAAAGACTTGGAAAAAAATCGTATTAAGTGAAGTAAGCCAGAACCAAAGGAACATAGGCTCAATGGTTTCCCTCATTTGTCGTAATTAGTACAAACCTAGGACTCTCCTAGCAGAGAATTACGATAGCTCAAATCCTAGATACATAAGGCCATATCAGATGAGGCCAAATTAATGGACTTCCAGGACATGGAAACAAGAGCTTCATTATGAGTGATTGTTGTTCTTAATGTACTATTTCTTTATCTCTTCTCTAGTGTTGCCCTTGGTTAATCTCATATTATTATGGTATCTTTGTTACCTGGCATATATATATATATATATATAATAATGTTTATTTGAAAGAGGAGGGAAAACCAAGGTGAGGGATGAGGGGAGGGGGTGGGGAGAAGGAAATGGGGAGAAAAACATGAGAAGGGGTATCAATGAGTGGGAAGTAATAATGTAACTTCAATCTGGTGAATATAAGTGTAACTCCTCTATACATTAAAATAAAATACAAATCAAATATCAGGCACAAAACAAAAGAATGAGTTGGCAGCAAGTATTTCAGGAGTCAAAAATAGTTGCTCAAAAGACCTCCAAGCATGTAAATAATGGGACATGAACATTTAAAACTTGATAAAAAGGTAAAGACAAATTGGTGAATATGAAAACAAACCAAATGGCTGTCCTATATAGGATAGATTTTTTGAGGAACGTGAAGTGTTAAACTTGATCTCTAATTTCTTTCTGATATGAGGCTGAAGGTTGGAACTAAGAACTGAGAGACTAAGCAGAGTCAGGGAGCTCTGTGAAGTGGTGATGTTGTATCCTGACAGACTTTTGCTTCTGCCATAAGTTATGAGATAAATTCTGGGAAGTTATCACAGCAACTTTATGTTAGACCCAGTCCAGTGTTAAGTCTGCTCCCCAGAAGTGGGTCCTTGGATGCAAACTGAAGGAATATCCCACCGTTCTTTATGAGCTTTTAGACAAAAACCTTATTGCTGAGCATTACACATTGCTCTAAACTACACAACTTTCAGAGAAAAGTTTTGTTCTAGGCCAATATATACTACTTAAAGCAATATAAAAAGCAAGTGAGAAAATTAATGTAGGAAAGTCCTTCTCTATTTTTTCTCAGCAGCATTAATATCCTTTGGCTCATTTTCCCTTTTTATTCTAGAATGAGAGTTCAACTGCTTCCTCTCAAATTGTGTGTCATACCTGCCCTTTTTTACCACCTCCAGGACAGTCTCTTGAATCTCAGCCCTGTTACTTCCTTTCTAGAAAAGTGCGTGATCATTGATGTCCTTTTTTATTTAGGATCTCTTTTTCTTCACATCTGCCAGATTAGAATTCCTGTGCCCTTTGATTTGCATTTCTTTTATTACCAGCGATGTTGAGCATTTCTTCATGTGTATATAGGCCATTTTTGTTTCTTCTTCAGAGAAGATTCTCTTTAAGTCTTTGGCCCATCTTTTAATGGGATGGTTGTTACTTTGGAGATTAGTTTTGGAGTGATTCAATTTTTTGAGCTGTTGATATATTTTAGATATGAGGCCTTTGTCCGTTGTATGGTTGGTGAAGATCTTCTCCCACTCTGTAGGCTTCCTGATTAGTTTACTAGCTATGTCCTTTGCCATACAAAAGTTCTGCAGTTTAATGCAGTCCCACTTTACCAGCCTTTTTCTGATTTGTTGTGATTCTTGGTCCTTATTAAGAAAGTTTCGACCTCACTCCAGTTAGAATGGCCAGGATCAAGTAATCTAATAACAACAGATGCTGGAGGGGATGTGGCCAGGAGGGATCACTACTACACTGTTGGTGGGAGTGCAAACTCGTTCAACCACTATGGAAGGCAATATGGCAGTTCCTCAAAAGACTAAACATAGAGCTCCCCTATGACCCAGCAATTCCACTACTAGGCATTTATCCCATTGTCCAGAAACAAGGACATACTAAATCCAGTAGCACAATGATGTTAATTGCAGCACTATTTACCATAGCAAAGATATGGAACCAACCCAGATGTCCCTCAGTTGATGAGTGGTTCAACAAGATGTGGTATTTGTACACAATGGAATTCTATGCTGCTGTCAGAAGAGATAACATTTGTAAGGAAATGGAAAGACTTAGAAAAAATCATATGAAGTGAAGTAAGCCAGACTCAAAGGAACTTAGGCTCAAAGGTTTACCTCATTTGTCATAATCAGTAGAAACCTTGGGCTCTCCTAGCAGAGATTTGCAATAGAGCAAAACTTAGATACATAAGGCCATATAGTATGACACTAAGGGAAAGGACCTCTAGGAGATAGAAACAAAAGCCATATAATGAGTGATTGTTGTCCTTAAGGTACTATGTTATCTCTCATCTCTTTTGCTGTCCCTTGGTTATCTCATATTGTTACAGTATCTCACTTTGTTACCTGATATATTGGATATATTTGTATTTGGTTATTTAAAATTGGATAGGGAAGGGGGGGAAAACAAGATGAGGGGTTGGGGTGGAGAGGTGGGAAATGGGGACCAAGACATGTGAAAGGGTATCAATGTATGTGAATTAATGCACCTCTATCTGGCAAATATCATGTAACCCTTCTCTTAATTACAATAAAAAATATATGGGAAAAAAAGAATTCCTGTACCCTAACACTGTCCTCTTTTCTATTCTATAGTCTTTCTTCATTGGTCATCATTTTCTCCCATGTGCTCCACATTCATGCACTAAGACTTCCAAATTTATGTTTTAGTCCTGATTTTTCTCTAAAGTTTCCAATAGTAAACTCTACATGTTTCAAAAATGACATGTTGTCTTTTGTCAAGGTCATTTTCTCTAATAACTATGTCTATATGCACACTGATGAAATAATTCTCTAATGAATTATAGAAGTATAGGGGATTGGGTTCCTTTTTAACAGAATCCAGATGATGTTTCCAATCTTGTTCCAACCACATTTTCCATGTTTCCTACCTTCTCACCACAATGAACCATGCTCTATTTTCAAAGAGTGCCAAGTTTTTTCCCACACTTCTGTGTCTTTGCCAATGCAATTTCCTCAGCCCAGCATATGCCTTCCCCCTTTCCATCTGGCCAACTCCTATTTCTCCTTTCATTTACTCTCACAAATCATCTCTTAGCTATAATCTTTTCTCTCTGTCCCCAAGATGAGCTAGATGGCTACTTGACTGTATTCTAATAATATATATATATATATATAAAACAATGTATTCTGATCAGTTATTTTTTTTATTTTTTCAGGACAAGTCCTGAAACCAGCTTAGCTGTTTTAATGGCTAAATATTGACATCAGTAGCTAAACTATGAGATTGGTGTGGACAGTGTCTGATACATAGCAAACATTATATGAGAATTTATTGTATTAATAAACAACTTTCCATGACATATTTTCTTGTTGGACTGACAATCAAAGAACTTTTTAGATTTACTTCTCAGATATCATATTTCTCTTTATCTTTTAAGCTTCAGAAACACTTAACATTTCAGGCCATAGTGTGCTAATTTTTCACATAAATGATATAAATACACATACATTGTATAGTTCAACTTTGAAATTGTCAACACTGCCCACAAAAATGGAGAGTCCATAATTCAACCTCCCTACTATTTGTATTAAAAATATTATTGTAACCCTTCTATTAATTACAATAAAAATATATGAAAAAATATTATTGTAAATGTGATAGGCAGAGGTGTTACACTTCCATAAGTCAGGTAATGAGTACATTTCCTTTTAAAAACTGCCACTCTTTCTCTTGCTTTCTTGTAGCTTTTCCCTAGTAATTCCCTCTACTAGTTGTATGGTTCATTTGGAACATAGTATCTAGTGAGTATCACTGCTGCATTTGTTAACCCTTGGTCCCACCAATGGTGTGTGTTCCTCCCTTACTCTTCCCGAATCAGATAAACTTACAAACAAAAGATACTGAAAACAAAACAGCAATAAAGGATAACAAGAAAAAAGTGCCCCCACCAAATAATGAAAACACCTATTTCTGTCCATGAAAGAAATGCAAATCAAAATAACATTGAGATTCTACCTCACTCCAGTTAGAAGAGCCATTAGGAAGAAAACTAACAGTAACAGATGCTGATGGTGATGTGAGCAAAAGGGAATGCCACTATACTGTTGGTGGGAATGTGTACTTGTTCAGCCACTCTGGAAAGCAATATGGAAGTTTCTTATAAAGCTAAACAATAGTTGTGACCCAGCTATTCCACCCGAGGGCACTTATCCAATAAACCACAAAGAAGGATACAGTAAAGCTGTCAGTACAAGCATATTCAGTGCAGCACTGTTTACCATAGCCAAGATATGTAATCAATTCAGAGAGCCTTCAATGGATGAATGGATCAAGAAAATGTATACACATGTATATATACATAATGGAATTCTACATTTCATCACAAAGAATGATATTGTAACATTCATGAGGAAATGTACAGACTTTGAAAAATTATATTAAGTGAAGTTAGCCAGATGCTAAGAAACATAGGTTGTATGATTTTCTTCATTTGTTTTAACTAGTAAACACACTAGATGGCAAAGGACAAAAACATACACTTGGACATAAAGGCCTCTAGATATTCACACAATGAGAACAAAGAAGAATATTTTTAGGATCACAAATGCTCAACAGCTTATGATCATGTAAAATGGCATTTCTGGAATGGACTCCAAGAAATGGATACATGTAATTTTTTATTTTCCATATTTTTATTGTAATTAAAAGAAGGGTTACATTATATTTACCAGACAGAAGATGCATTACTTCACAAACATTGGTATCCCTTTCTCATGTTTTTGTCCGTATTTCCCTCCCCAACCCCTCCCCTCTTCTTCTTTTCCCCCTTCCCTATCCTATTTCAAATAAACAAACATATATACAATATACCAGATAACAAGGTAAGATACTGTAACAACATGGAAATAAACAAGGGACAACAAAAGAGAATAACTACATTAAGAACAACAATCACACATTATATGGCTCTTGTTTCCATATCCTGGAGATCCTTTCATTTAACCTCATCCTATATGGCTTGTGTATTAGGTTTTGCCCTATTGTAATCCTCTTCTAGGAGAGTACAAGGTTTATACTAATTATTACAAATGAGGTAAACCATTGAGCCTATGAAGACTGGCTTACCTTACTTAATATGATTTTTTCCAAGTCTTTCCATTTCCTTCCAGATGGGGTGATGTCGTTCTTTCTGACGGCAGCATAGAATTCCATTGTGTATAAATACCACATCTTGTTGATCCACTCATCAACTGAGGGGCATCTGGGTTGGTTCCATATCTTTGCTATGGTAAATAGTGCTGCAATGAACATCATTGTGCTAGTAGATTTAATATGTCCTTGTTTCCGGACAGGTGGGTAAATGCCAAGTAGTGGAATTGCTGGGTCACAGAGGAGCTCTATGTTTAGTCTTTTGATACATGTAATTTTTATGATGGAATGATTTTATTTACTTGGTCTAAATTTTATCCATGATAGAACAGACAAAGAATTCTTATGTGGCTTTTAAACTGGGGTTTATGGATATCTATGGGTCCTCAACCCTTTTGGGAGCCCATGAAATGAAAACCATTTTGATAATGACAAGAAAACATTGTTTTCCTTATCATTCTCTTGGAATAATCCCAGAGGGCACACACCAGTGGTGAGTAAAAAGCCTTTATGCAGGTGAGTGCCTGTGCATGCAGGTGAGTGCCCTGTGCGTGCAGGTGAGTGCCTGTGCGTGCAGGTGAGTGCCCTGTGCGTGCAGGTGAGTGCCCTATGCATGCAGCCATCACTGTGAGCACCATGTGCTTCTTCATTTCCTTGTGCTTATTGTTTACTAAGCCAATTCCATTTAGGAATGTTCTTGATAAAGTATCTTTTTGATACTTTGCATGATGAAATGGAAAGTACACATAAAACACTTCAGCTAAGTTCTGAAGTACAGTGGTGGCCAAGGGAAAAAGCACTCATGTGAGTGAGCTGCAGACTGAACTAGCCACAGTTGCCGTGGTAGACTAACTTTTACGAAAGAATAATGGAAAGGTACTCGACACACGTCTACTATGGAAATTGTTGCTAGGGGTGAAACTCAAGCACTAAAGCAAATTCAAGCTTTGGAAAATTTGAATCTGCCATCATACACTCAAAACTTCTTAGTATTTAAATAATTTCAGATTATATCAATGATGCCTGAACAGTATTTTTGTATTATATAATCAAATACATTGATATTTGAAGAACTATATGACTCGCTGTTTCAGTACTTTCTACGTGATGGGCATGAGTCTGTTATATGCTAACAGATCTATTTAAAAGGCAAGACACAGTTTCAGATCATAGAATGAAAGATCACATTAAGAATTTTGGCATACTATTAAAATAGCACATTGAGAAGATGCCGCGAGCGACTGCGAGTGGACCGTAGTGTTCGCCTTGTGATTTTTTATAACTTTTTCTTTTTTTAAAATCTGTTCCCGTAGTGTTCGCGCACCGGCGGCACTTCTAGCAAAGTAGTCTGCATCTTAGCCACCGGGAAAACTCCCGTGAGCTTTTGGTGGCGCCGCCTGCTTACAGTGGCGCGAAACTTGGGTCTTGATGTTGGAGATGGGAAAATGACTGAAAAGGAAGAAGCAGGTCTCTTGAGCCTTGCTCCCCCGGGGACTAGCCCAGTCACTCGGCCTCAGGTCTCTGAACTCGCGACGCCTCGTCCTCCTTCCGCACCATTGCGTCGCCCGCACATGAAGCCACCTGTCAATGGTGTTCTTCCCCTAGCTTCTGCTTGGACCATGGAGCAGGCATCTGTAGAAAGAGCCACTGGTTCCAGGAGGACGATGCCACAACAAGAGATGGCAGAAGAGGAAGGTGGGAAGACACTGGGCTTCGATAGACATCACTGAGCCTTCATATGAGCTATGAATTGCTTCCTTTCTTCTTATGATGTGAGCCAAAGAGGTTTTTGTACTCATTCAGTCTGTTGTAATGGGATTTGCTGTTCTTCTTGGCCAAACATGATCATAACATATTGGTATACCTTGTTGCAAAAAAACAAGCTAGTTTACACTGCGATAAATGGATGACATGGTAATGTTACTGGCAATACATAAAAAGAATTTACTTTTTGCTCCTGGTGGGCCTAATCAGGAGATGGCACTAGCTCAGCATTACCAGTTACATATGAATATAACATATCAGTATAATATGTTGCAAAAAAAAAAAGCTAGTTTACACTGTAAATGGATGACATGGGGCCAGGAGTTTGGCTTAGTGGTAGAGTGCTTGCCTAGCCTGCACGAAAGACCCAGATTCAATTCCTCGGTACCACATACATAGAAAAAGCCCGGAAATGGTGCTGATGCTCAAGTGGTAAAGCTTTGGCCTTGAGAAAGTCCAAGGACAGGGGGGCTGAGGCCCTGAGCTCAAGCCCAGGACTGGCAAAAATAAATAAATAAAAAATAAATGGATGACATGGAAATCTTAATGGCAATTCATAAAAAGAATTTACTTTTTGCTCCTGGTGGGCCTAATCAGGAGATGGCACTAGCTCAGTATTACCAGTTACTGGGATCTTATGACAATTCCATGTCAAAACAAGTTCCAACAATCACCAAGTAGGAAAAAGAATAAAGGCCAGAGATTAGAGCAAGATTATATACTCTTACAAGAAGAGACACATTTCACACCCACACATATTTCACTGGCCAAATTAAAACATTTGGTCAGAGGCAGACATGGTGGTTCACGCCTGTAATCCTAGCTACTCAGGAGGCTAAGATCTGAGGAACAAGGTTAAAGCCAGCCCAGGCACTAAAGTCTCTGAGATTCTTATCTCTAGTTAACCATCAGAAAACCAGAAGTGGTGCTGTAGCTCAAGGCATAGGGCAGTAGCCTTGAGCTAAAGAGCTCAGAGCCCAGAGTTCAAGCCCTACAACCGACAAAAACACATGTTTGTTCAGGATTCATCTCAACAGTTAAAGAACATTAACTCTACACACATTGAAAGAAGAACATTGCTAACTAATGTCTATTGCACATTTGAGAACCCAAAGAATATTACTGGAAAAAAATAACCAGATAAAAACAAGAAGTCTTAATAGAAATGAGTGCAAAAATTCAGGCTTCTTTCAGTTCTATGATAAAGAATACTGCATCCTCACCATTTTTTAGGGGGGGGGGCTGGGCTTTCTCAAGGATAGAGTTCTACTACTTGAGCCACAGCAACACTTCATGGTTTTTCTGTGTATCATGCATGCTAAGCAAATACTGTAGCAGTAGGCCAAACTCCCGGCACACATTCTCACCTTTCTTTAGGGCATAAGTAGTTTTCTGATAGTCTTCAGCATGAAAACTGGTGTGACAAACACAAGACACAGCATAGTAAGCTGTTAGAGCTTCTCTTACCCACTAGTTATTTTGCATGAACACTCTTGATTTTTCTTCTCTAAACTTTGTGAATCTGCAGTGATTCTAAAGATGGAATGGGAAGAAGTGATGCTGATCTGTAATTTCTCAGGACATATTCCAGCTGCCCTACCAGAAGGTCCTTCTGTGTTACTAGGTTTTTTGTTTTTGTTTTTTTAAGTGTTGGGGAGTTTAGTAAGCAGCATTGCATGGAATCATGACTTCCATGGGGCTTTTCATGTGGAATCAGTGCAGAAGTGCATGCTAGAGGGTAAATGGCTCAAACAGTGGAAGTACGAGCCATTTATAGTGCTCATTCAGGTCATCATGCACATTTACTGAGCTTAACAAGGAAGTAAGGCAGGGCACAGGGAGTAACAGCCCTATCCTGGGGTCAGTCTGCCACAGAGAACAGTATGTGTATTGTACTGGTCTTTAAGTTGATGGCAGGTATCTGTTCAAGCCTTTATGCATAGCTTCAAGTTTAGTGCTCTAGTCACCTCCTCTCTATACATATCAGCCTTCTCATCTGTACAATGAAAGGAGGTGACACCAGGTACCTTACAAGATTTCTGGGAGAATAGATTTTCTTCGGACTTCTGGAGATGGAACCTAGAACCTAAGCACATACTAAAAGCTCCCTATTCCTAGCCAAATCCCCAGCCAGGATTGGCAGAAGAGACTCTGGATTTACCAGTGCTTGTGGGTTTCTTCTTCCTCAGGAGGGACAAGAATGATGGGTAAAGTATTTTGGGGATTATTATTATTTTTCCCCAGAGCTGGGCTTGAGCTCGGCCTGAGCACTTTCTCAAGGCTAGAGCTCTACCATTTAGGCCTCAGCACCACTTCCAGCTTTTTTCTATGTATGTGGTCTTCGTGCATGCTAGGCAAACACTCAACCACTAGGCCAAACTCCCAGCCTGGGGATTATTTTTTAAAGCAGGAGTTGACAAATATTTCAACATCAAATTAAAAATTGTCTGCATATCAAAAGAAACAGTGACCAGAATCAAGAGACAAATCAACCCCTATCAAACTCTAGTACCTGTCATCCTCCATACTCAAGAAGCTAAGATTTGAGAATTGTGGTTCAAAGCCAGCATATCTATGCATCACCTATCTAATCCATCTATAACTGATCCAACAAATCATTCCTTTATGTTCAGTGAAAACAGTCCAATGAAGCCCACCAAATGCCACGTGAAAAAAGTAGAGGGAATGGGAAGAGAGACTGTGGTAGTGGAGGAGCAGGTAAATGTAAAAGGTAATATGCAAACAAATGTAGACAAGTATCAGAGTGAAACTTCACACTTCAAATGCATCTTATTCAAAAAATAAAGAATACAGTTCTGTTAAAAAAGAACATTGAGAATTATTTGAAGTGGTAATAAAAATATTCCTTTTTAGTCCAACTGTATGTATAAATGCCACAAGATTTTTATCGTATATTTTACCCAAGGCAACAAAACGAAATAGTTCAATGCAGCAGTAGACAAAAAACATCAAACTCTATCAAGTCAGACACTAAAGTGATTTCTGAAAATGTAAACCAATGCTATCCTTATCATTATTTGTTTTATTTGGGAAAATATATGCTCACCAATAATCCTAGCTAAACAGAAGGTGAAGATCAGGATATTTTTATTTCAAAACCAGCAATGATATTTGTTGTATTCCATTGAATTAAATAATTTGAAAGCTTCCAAATTTTAATTTCTGATATATCAAACACTGATAGATATGATCTACTTAAACTAAAGGTATTTGTGATCTGCAGTCATTTTTTTAAAATTTTTCATTGTTGAGGTATTGTATAGAGGGGTTGGTTACATACATGCATGATCTAGATTTTGTACTAAATCCACAATGGAATTCTATGCTGCCATTAGAAAGAATGACATCACCCCATTTGTAAGGAAATGGAAAGACATAGAAAAAATCATATTAAGTGAAAGTAAGCCAGACCCAAAGGAACATAGGCCCAATGGTTTCCCTCATTTGTTATTAGGTTTCTTGATCATGGCCATTGTAACTGGAGTGAGGTGGAATCTCAAAGTTGTTTTAATTTGTATTTTTTTTTATGGCCAGAGTTGTTGAGCATTTCTTCATGAGTCTATAGGCCATTCTTATTTCCTCTTCAGAGAAGTCTAAGTCTTTGGCCGATCTTTTAATGAAATGGTTGTTTCTTTGGAGATTTGTTTTGGAAAGGTTTTTTTTAGCTATAGATATACTTTAGATATGAGGCCTTTGTCTGTTGTATGGCTAGTGAAGCTCTTCTCCCAATCTATGGGCTTTCTATTTAACTTGCTAGCTATGCATTTGCCACACAGAAACTCTGTAGTTTAATGCAGTGCCATTAGTCCAAACTTTCTTTAGTTTGTTCTATTTCTGGGTCTTTATTAAGAAAGTTTGACCTATACCAGGGACACTTAGTGTATCTTCTATTCCTTCTTGTAAAGTTTTGAATGTATCTGCTTTTACCTCAAGGTCTTTAATCCATTTGGAATTAATCTTGGTGCAGGATGACAGAGAAGGATCCAAACTTAGTTTTCTGCAGGTGCTTAACCAATTCTGCCAGCACCCCGTGTTGAAGAGGCTGTCTTTCTTCTATTTTTTTTTGTTTCTTTATCAAAGATTAGGTGGCCATAAGTCTGTGGGTTGATTTCTGGGTCTTCAGTTCTATTTCATTGGCCCCCAGGCCTACGCTTGTGCCAGTACCAAGCTGTTTTGGTTCTCAGTCATTTTTAAGAACATAAAACAAAGCCATACAAGGCTATCCCTATACAAATTTAGTTGTGTGAATGGGGCTCAGTTTTGGCTGTCACCACGCCTTTCAGCACACTGAGAAATGTGTAAGAATTAACTACCATTGAGAGATTAGTGAAGTCTTCCAGTGAAGACAAATATGAAGCTCACTGTTAAATAGAAGAGTAGACTTTCAAAATACTAAGTATAAAAGACTTGTAGTTACATCTCCCACCTTGTTCTGGTCCTGAGGCAAGATTATGAAGAACACATCTTGGATTTCTTGGACTTCTTTCCAATTGACTTTAAAACCATCAGTTATGAGTTTGAGTCTTAAGGGATATTGTCCAAGAGTTTTGGTCACCAAGTGCATACTACTGGAATGTCGTCTGGCTGGGATGGCTGTGGGATGACTGTGCAGAATAATAGTAGCAATGCAGGCAAGCAAGGGAAGCAGAGAGTTAACCATGAGGGAAGTGCAACAGTAACACTACAAAGGATCCTTGAATTACAAGGTTGTTGACTGCTGAGAAACCACAGCAGCCTGACAGACTGGATTGCCAAGCTAGAATGGAATAGGGTAGCTCTTTTTCAGCAAAGGCATTAAATCCAATGATACCAAGACACTAGCATGTAATTCCAAAACAAAGGAGAATCTTAGTCACATAGTCTACTATAAAGGCTGGTCATAACTCTGCTTTTCTATTTGGTCACACATGCACAGAAGTTATCAGGAGCCCAATATTGAAAAATAACATACTTGGGTGACTGAGTGACATAGTTTTGCAGTAGGCAACCTTTTCATAGCATCCCCACTGATAATTTTCTTGGGCTTCTTATGAAATAAGTTGTTTTCAGACTGATGTTCCAGTTATTCTTATGTAAAGCTATTATAGCCTCTTTATTCAAGTCTGTAGTTCATTGTCTTGTGCACAGTAGGCAATCAATAAGTATTGTTGAATATATGAAATATAAAATCAACAAAACTGTCAAAATCCCTGCTGTCATGGCTTTATTTGTCTTGGCTTATCCAGCTTCTCTCACGAATATACAGTAGTATTCTAAAGTGATTCTTGTTGTGTTAGAATGAACTAGACATTGCAACTTCCTGTAAGTACTCCATAGTAATTCACATTAGAGTTCCCCTTTCTAGTGAGTGATAATGGACATACTCATATTTTTCTTTTGACAATATTTGTCATGTTTATAAAAATAATCAACAAATTAGAAAAGTATGAAAACTACTGTTTCTTCTCTTATCAGTTACTTATCTGTTTTCATTTATAATTTCTTAGAGTAATTAAGTCATCTTAGACTTGGAAACCATATGACAAACCTGTGACAATTTAAAACTTAGGTTTAACACATGATACAATGCTCACTATAAAGAAATATTTGCATTTCTTACACATGGCTTGGGTCATGTCTTGTTTCTGGATTGGTCATTGAGGCCAAACGGATAGAATATACTGATTGGTTTACTGTATACTATACTATGATCTGTAAGAAAGGTCCATTCCTGCCTGCTCACTGCAGAACTCCAGAAATCATAGTCACTGAATAAAAAAGGGGACAAAAACTAACACACGGGCAAAATTTATAGGATAGTCACTAAATAATTTTCTACATGGATAAATAATGTGTCCCTGGGATTTTGATGTTCAACTCTTGCTTCTTCTAATGTTCTGTTTGTCCTGACCTTTACCTCAGCAAATTTCTTAAAGTTATGAAGAGTTTAAATGGTTGTACTTTAATATTCCTTATACTAAAAATAATGATGGTAATGTTTGTTTCCTATTCTTATTATGAAGACTGATATAATGGTGGTCAGGTAAAAATAATGTGTTAAATATAATTTTAACATTATGCTTAATAAAAATTGTCTGTGGCAAATGAAGAGAACTAGAGAAGAATTGCTTTTACAAAAGAAAGGTACAAGGAAGTAAATATACAGATTTTGCAAAGTTTAAGTATTAATACAATATTGTTCATATAAAATACATATCATTGGTACAGAATAGTAAATGTATATCAGGAAAAAGCAATGTTCTGGGCCCGTTTATGGATCCAATTTGAGTCGATAGCTAGAAGCAACATAGCTTAACTGAGAAAAAGCTTACTTTGGAATTTACAGGAACTCACAGGCTTTATGCACCATATAAGGAATATAAAGAGCAAACTCCAAGTACTAAATAGTTAAGACAGGCATATAGTTAACATTGGCACATATTACAGAATGGGATCAAGGTATTGCTTTCTTGAGTTGGGGGGAGAGTTTCATCACAGGCTTCATTCAGCTTGAAATTATTGAACTATCTCTCTCAGCCTCAAGAAATGATTAGATAACCTTATAGGATTCATTTCATAAGGATGATAGTGTAAAAGAAAGTTATAATGAGGTTTGTTAGCAATATATTAATTTTACAAGTTTTACAAAAATGAAAAGTATTCATCAGCATCATTCAATAGTCATTTGAATTCCATTTATCCTTTCATTTTAACCGAATAATTACTGAGGGTACATGTTCCAGGTACTGAACCAGTAGATGAGAGGTAAACTCCTTGATATTAAGAGTTTAGAGTAGGGAGTTTAATATGAGCAATTACAGCAATCCAGGACTATTATAATGAAACTGACCATATTTTCTTTTTTCCATGCTGTCAAATGGAAACTAAAATTAATCAAAAGCAAATTGCCTGAGAATGAATTAATAGTGGAACAATGGGGTAGAGGGTGATATTTTCATTTCAGTCAACTCTTAGCCTATAGGATGGTTCCATTTTTAGGCAATTCTCCTTTAGAAAAGAATAGTTCTATGTACATGTTTTCCTGGAGAAATTAATTCTTTAGAATATAAAATAATTGGTTGCATTGGATCATGTGACCATTTTTGAACCAATCACTGGTTTAGCTTAGAGAGGTTTATGAGAATCCAGCTTATTCACTTTTAGCGGAGGCACATAAAAGTGGGAAAAAATGTTCTCTAAAGCAGTGTCCTAACACTGCAGTGTCAAAAAGGAGGGATGTAAAATTGACAATCTAGTAAATACCCACTATCCAGGACTATACATGCTTGATTATGTATCCAATTATGGACAAATTCTGGAGATGATGCATTGATTTAATATTTTTTCAGGTTCAAACTTAAAACCTAGAAAGGGAGATAGGGAGATAACTAAATACAAACACAAAGTAAAATTCCTGTACACTATAAGAGTTGTTGGACCAGAGTTAATTTTTCACTGCTAGTATCAGGATCTCTCTTCTCTAAGAAGAGGTGATTTAACATTTTTCTAAACTATCTTTATGTGTTTGTACAAAGGGATTTCAATTCTATATATCAGTTAATTAGCATGATTTTTTTTTTTAAATCAGTGTTGTCTCTTCCATCATTCTCCCTGCAAGGTGACTTTTGAAATAGATGTCAAAGCAAGGCTGTGGTCCATATTACTTGCAATTTTTCAGAGAAAAAAGTAACATGGTTTCTCCTCATTCCAGATATGAACTTTGAAAATTCTGTTTCTTTCTCTACAGAATGTGTCTTTACTAAGTAATAAACTTCCCCAACTGGGATTATTGGAATACAGAATATGAGTACTATTAGCAATAATATTTTCCTTAAACTAAAGACCATCCATTCACCATTCAGTTACAAAAAAAAGAACAAAAACTGGTTACTAAAAAACAAACAAACAAAACTGGGTGAGGGCCAAGAGTTTGGCCTAGTGGTTGAGTGCTTGTGTAACATGCAAGAAGACCCAGAATTCCTCGGTACCACATACATGGAAAAAAGCCAGAAGTGGTGCTGTGGCTTTAATGGTAGAGCTCTAACCTCAATGCTCAGGCCTGAGTTCAAGGTCCAGGACTAGCACAAAAGCAAAAACAAAAATTAAAACAAAAACTGGGTGAAAAAATGGATAAATGAACAAATACCATGACAACATGTTACCTGGTAATTCATGACATGTAATGTCAAATTGAAAGATATGATTAAAATTTGTATATGACAAGAGTTTTATGGGGCCACACAGCTCCCTCAGTAGCCCTCAGTGGAATCATTTACACAGCTCACATTATGTGGAATGAAACTCAAACTGGCATCCACCACACCCTCAGTCTTTCAATTTAAAACAAAGTGCAGCTTCCCCCAACAGAGCATCCTGATTAAACAAATTAACTATGGCCCTGCCTGCACACACACACACACACACACACACACACACACACACACACACACACACACACACTAGAGTGCAGGAAATGAACAGATACAATGGCCAAGTCTGTATTTAATTTTAATTAAATTTCATTCTGTAGCTCAATTAATCCACATCTCCAAATGTCAGCAGGACTTAGGCAAATGGAATGACATCTGCTGCACTGCACAGGACTATAAAACCTTCACTGCATGTAAGGTCTCTGGAAGCACACCAGGAAAAATGAAATGTCTTTATTAAGTGTGTAGCAATGTATAGAAGTCTAACTCAGAGTCTGATGAAAGAACATAAACTAAGAAAAAAATTGGACTAAGAATGTGAGTAGTTACAGGCATGGCAAATATTATTCAATATCCTGCCTTGTTTTATTGTTTTAAATTTGTATTTGAGTGTATAGCTGTTTCTTTCAATATTTACCTGTTGGGCTTACCAATTGCATAGTTTTCTTTTTTAACTAATGCAGATGTTTTTCTTGAAAAAGGGGAACAGGTAAAAATAGGGATGATGTTTCTACATGGAATATGAAAAAATCCCCTTTAGTTATAAAGGTATGTTACAGAACATATGTTACAGGAAGCTAGAGTTGTAACCAAGTTTAAGGATTGACAATCCTAGATGTTATGTTTTTGTTCTGGGGTTTAGGGGAATATTTTCAAAGCTAGACATTAATTGGTGAGACTCTTCTCACTTGACAATGACTGATTGGTGGAAATGTGTCTTTAGTGTGTTTAGAAAATATCAGCAGATAAATGAAAGGACCTCCAGGATATAGAAACACAAGCCATATAATGTGTGATTGTTGTCCTTAATTACTATGTATGGTATCTCTCATCCCTTTTGCTGTCCCCTTGGTTATCCCATATTGTTACAGTATCTTACCTTGTTAGCTGATATACTGTATATATGTTTATTGGGTTATTTGAAATAGGATAGGGAAGGGGTGAAAAAAAGATGAGGGGCGGGGATGGGAGGAGGGAAATGGGGACCAAAACATGAGAAAGGGTATCAATGTTTGTGAAGTAATGAACCTTCTATATGGTGACCATAATGTAACCCTCCTCTTAATTACAATGAAAATATATGTAAATAAAAAAAGTAAATATCAGCAGAACTTCTATATGGCAAAGTACATAGCAAGCAAGTTGAACAGAAAACCCACAAAGTGGGAGAAGATCTTCACTAGCCACACAACAGTTAAAGGCCTCATATCTGAAATATACCTACAGCTCAAAAAATTGAATCGCTCAAAAGCAAATCTTCAAAGAAACAACTATCCCATTAAAAAGTGGACTAATGACTTAAAGAGAGACTTCTCTGAGGAAGAAATAAGAATGGCCTATAGACACATGAAGAAATGCTTTACATCTCTGACCATAAACAAAATGCAAATCAAAACTTTGAGATTCCACCTCACTCCAGTTAAAATAGCCAAGATCAAAAAAATCTAGTAACAACAGATGCTGGCATGGATGTGGCCAGGAGGGATCACTACTGCACTGTTGGTGGGAGTGCAAACTCGTTCAACCACTATGGAAAGCTGTATGGCGATTCCTCAAAAGACTAAACATTGAGCCCCCCTATGATTCAGCAGTCCTACTACTTGGCATTTACTCAATCGTCCAGAAACAAAGACATACTAAAGCTAATCGCACAACTGTATTCATTGCTGCACTATTTACCATAGCAAACATATGGAACCAACCCAGGTGCCCCTCAGTAGATGACTGGATCAAAAAGATGGATTTATACACAATAGAATTCTATGTTGCCATCAGAAAGGATGACCTTGCCCAATTCATAAGGAAATGGGAAAACTTGGAAAATATCATATTAAGTGTAGTAAGCCAGACTCAATATGCTCAATGGTTTCACTCATTTGTAATAATTAGTACACATCTAGGACTCTCCTAGTAGAGGATTACAATAGCTCAAAACCTAGGTACATAAGGTCACATAGGATGAGACTAAATGAAAGGAACTCTAGGATATTGAGACAAGAGCTTTATCTCGTGTGATTGTTTTTCTCAATGTACTATGTTATTTCTCATTTTTTATCCATATGGTTAATCTCATGTCATTACTGTATCTGACCGTGTTACCTGATATATTGTATATATGCTTATTTGTTTATTTGAAATTGGGAAGGAAAGGGGGTAAAAACAAGATGATTTGGAGGGGGTGGGAGAGGAGACAGGGACAAGCACATGAGAAAGGGTAACAATATGTGAGAAGTAATGTACCCACTACCTGACGAATGTAACTGTATTCCTTCTATACATTATCCTGACAATAAAACTAAAAAAACATCATGACCATTATTGTTAGATGATAAGAAGTAGATGAAAAATTTTAAAATGACTTTGCTTAGCATGAGGTGCTAGATATGGTGCTAGATTTGGAAGCACAGGAGTGAATATTTCCCTTTCTAGAGAAAAAAATCACAACAAATATAAGTTTCTCCTAAGATAGAACCCCCCCCCCCAATTAGTCAAGCTGTGGAGCAATATCAAAAGCCTGGGTAGGGTGGACGCTTCTCTCTGGCAAGGTAGTGCTTAGTCTCCCATGAGAATTGCACTTGAGGAAATTTCAGAAAACCAGAGGAAACTATGTGCCAACGATTTCATTTTCTAGTTTAAGAAGAATCAAACATGGGAACTAAATTAGAAGATTATATGAAAAACAAACAGTCCTCTGAGGTCAAATGCACTAATGCACTTACTCTCTGTATCGTGAGGAAGTCGCTGGCAAAAATGTTAAATCTTAGCATGATTTGGTGTTATCAGGTCTACGATTAGAAATGCAGTGTGAAATATATAATGGAGGGCAAGTTACCACAATAAATCTCTAATAAATCTCCACATGTGAGGACGCTCACATGAAAGAAAAGAGGAGAGGAGACACTTGTTACTTACATGTATAAGAAAGGACCTAAGCAGGAAGAAATGATGACCTAGTGGCAGCTCATATGCACATAAAGATGGTCTGGTAGCATACTAGGAAAATCATTGCCAGTATGAAAAATTGTGAAGGAAAGGACATTGAGGGCCTGCTTCCAAAGGCCCTAGACCTTTTGCTGACATCTGAGCATTGGTTATTCTCTGCAAAGAAGAAAATACATCTATTTTCCTTCTCCTGCTTTCTTTTTTCAATATTTTCATTGTAATTAATAGAAGTGTTACGTTACATTCGCCAGATAGAAGGTGCATTACTTCATAAACATTGATACCCCTTCTCATGTTTTTGTCCCCATTTTCCTCTCCCTATCCCCTCCCCTCATCTTCTTTCCCCCCTTCCCTATCCTATTTCAAATAAACATATAAACATATATACAATATACCATATAACAAGGTAAGATACTGTAACAATGTGAGAGTAACCAAGAGACAACAAAAGAGATGAGAATTCTATGAATGGAAAATTTCTTCTTACTCATATTCTTGGCCTCTCATAAACTTACTTTGTTTTGGGTGGAAAGAGTGGATTAAGCCACTGGTAACTAAATTGGCAACGCCCAACTCCATCCTTCTTCCTGTGATCTCTGTACTAGGTGGAAAAGTGTTTAGTGGAATTCAGAAGCTCTTCCATTGGTATAGAAATTTTATAGCAAAAGTTAGAAACATATCAGTTAAAGGGGAAAGAAGTTGATAGAGAGACTGCATAGACATCATAGAGAGTCATGCATTATTAAACATTATTGAATCTGAAATAATTTTATCTACTAGATCAACTCAATGTTATAAGGTTAAAGACAGGAATTTTAATAGAAATTAATAATTTAGAAAAAATTTTGTTGTATGGAGGTATTTTCATGGGGCACTTTGTTTCTTTGTTCTCTTTCGTTTTTTATTTCTCCTTCTATCATTATTCTTTTAATCCTTTTTCATACATCCATCTATAATTTTGACTGCTAATTTTGTTCTGACTTGTGTGCTGCAGGGTAGCATAACGCTTTAAAAAAATATCAAACTTGGGCCAGGAGTTTGGCCTAGTAGTAGAGTGCTTACCTAGCATGCACAAAGACCCGGGTTCGACCCGGGTTTATTTCCTCGGTACCACATACATAGAAAAAGGCTGGAAGTGGTGCTGAGGTTCAAGTGGTAGAGCTCTAGGCTTGAGAAAGTCCAAGGACAGTGCTCGGGCCCTGAGCTCAAGCCCAGGACTGGGGAAAAAAAAATATCAAAGTTGCCTAACAGTGGTGAAAGTGGACTGAACTCTACCACATTGTTGGGGGGGGTGGAGAGAGAGAGAGAGACAGAGAGAGACACACACAGAGAGAGAGACAGAGAGAGAGAGAGAGAGAGAGAGAGAGAGACAGAAAGAGAGACAGAGAGAGAGACAGAGAGACAGAAAGAGAGACAGAGAGAGAAACAGAGAGAGAGAGAGAGAGAGAGAGAGAGAGAGAGAGAGAGAGAGAGAGAGAGAGAGACATAGAGAGAGACACGGAGAGAGAGAGAGAATTAGGAATTTTCTTCCTGGAAAAATAACAAGAATATTCCATTCCTGATATGTTATAATACGGAGTTTGTCAATTAGCATATTATGATGTGACACAAATATTTACTAAAATGTATATAGATAATGACTTTATTTTATTAATCTATCTTTTGAGATGCTGAATTTAATGTAGTGTATTTATGATTTTGAAACAGTAATCAATAATGTATCAGTAGCTCAATCAGTGTGTTAAAGTTTAGTGCTAGAAAAAAATAATGTTATAGGGGCTGGGAGGGTTTGGCCTAGTGATAGAGTGCTTGCCTAGCATGCACAAAGAACCAGGTTCAATTCCTTGGTACCACATACCTGGAAAAGCCAGAAGTGGTGCTGTGGCTCAAGTGGTAGAGTGTTAGCCTTGAGGAAAGCCTAAGGACAGTGATCAGGCCCTGAATTCAGACCCTAGGACTGGCAAAAAGTTTTATAATTTCTTATAGTTTTATAATAAAATAGTTTTATAATAGTTTTATAATGCATAAAAGTAAAGAAGTACAGATGAAAAAATGAACCAATGATTTAAACTGCCATAATCCTAATGCTTTAAAAAGAATAAGTATATTAGAACATTTTGGTTATAATATTCCAAATTTTCCTTGAATTGTTATAAGGTTTCTGTAGGTTTGGTCATATTCATGGTCTTGATATTATTCCTCTATTAGAAATCTATTGATAGAAAAATCTATTAAAAGCCCAAGAATAATATACAATGACTACACCGTATGGAAAACTTTCATGGGAAGACAGACCGTAGTAATGTTAAAGATCACAAAAACATTTAAAATGGATTGCTATTTGGAAATTAGTGTAGACCAACTACATCGATTTTTCTTCCTTCCTTCTTATCTTATTCAGTCATTTCTTTATGTTCCATCTTATACCCTCCCTTCTTTTTCTCTCCTCACCCTTAGTTTATTTATTTTCTCCTTCCTATACTCCCTGCTCTGTACTTCCTGATTTTGCTAGGCATTATGTTAGATATCAAGGGAAGATAATTAGGATCAGATACCTGGCACCGAAGAGCATATCAGTATCCTTACAGAAGGGCCAGATAATTTTTCATTCTAAATGATAATTATATCAGTAGTGATACATTTAAGGAAGTACACCTGAAATCAGCTGACTCACTGGATGAGAGAATGCAATGAGTTTGGAATATTTTTGGGGGGGAATTTTTTCCTACCGAATTCTGGATACAAGATGATTTATGTAGTGAGTATAAAAATAGGGAACATTTAAACAAATGCCTGGAAGATACACAATCAACTGCAATGTTTCTTGACTCCCAGTCTTAAGCTCTCTCCAGAATACCAGAAATACAACTGACTACTCTATGGTAAAACTAAAACCTATCTATTGTGAGATCTATTAACCTGCATACAGATAGAGCAAGAAGTATAAATCATTTGGGGACCAGATTACTGAACTCAGCTCTTTTAAAATTTTTGTTGCATAGGTCAATTCAACATTCACTTATTAAGAGGGCTTGGTATGCCATGCTCATCTTTTGCATATAGAAATGTGCCATTTGGGGCAAGGGAGGATCCTCTTACAGACTCTGTGCTGTTACATTCATGGTTATAGGATATTTTGAATCCATGGTGTAAGTGATTATGCCTCTCCTGGCATAATCTCCTCCTGTGTTACAGTGCAGTGTAGCTACTACTGATGCTCAAATAGCTTTTCCATCACACTCTCCCCACTGCTAGTGCCACTATAACATTTCAGGTAATGAGGTAAGGGGCACACTGGAGTTCTTCATGTGCCAAGATGAGAAAAATTAATTTTAACTGCTAAAAAGATGAGACTGCTGGTGCAGACAGTCACTAAACACCACCAGCTGCTCCATAGATCTGGAGTTTGGAAAAAGAAGCCCATTTGAATCAACAACCTAACACCAGGACATAAGAAACCAAACTGCATCAATGTTTTGAGCAATAAGATACTGTCCAAATTATACTTGAATAGCAGGATAACTGGAGAAAAAGTATTGGCACTTCAGTTTGTGTTCACACTACACTTCTAAATTTCCTTGTATAGAGAGAAGTTACTCATCAATAAAAAATATTTTAGATTTATAAATAGACTTAAAATAGACCTTCAGGAAGTGGACAGTTTTAAGAAAACATAGGGTCTTGTGATGGAGACATGGGAGAGAATATGCTGTTTTAACTATATGCTTTCTTCTTGAATTAAAATATAAACTTAAGTAGCTAGGTGATTCATACATACACCATGCCTAAAAGCAATTTTCTTCCATTTTGCATTATTTGGAGTATAGACATGTGAATAAAAAACTAACATGAAAAGCACAAAAAAATTCTTAAATATAATTTTCTTCTTTTCAACTACAAGGCTTTACAGCAGTGGGCCTAGAAGGCTGTTAAAACCACTGATGATCAAAAAGACTGTGAAGCAATAAAGTGAGAACCTCTGGGGACATAGGTATAGGTATTACTGCCTTTTCTATTGTCTCAGGAAGTTCTGAGGTGCAGCCAGGATCTAAAGTTGCTTTAAAAGCAGGGCTTCTCAACCTCCTTCTACTAACATGTGGGCTTTATAATAATGAAGGTTTCCTGTCCACAGTAAAAAGTTTGGCAGTCTCTCTGGCCTTAACTAGGACATGTTAGTAGCAACACCTCATACCTCCATTGTAGTAACAGTGACATTTGTTATTTGGTGAGGAGGAGGGTCAAGTGGGTCTTGACTGAGAACCACCAACCTTTCCCTTTTCACTGACTTTCAGAGCTGCTATATGAAAGCCTGCCTACCTGTGTCCTGTATTTTGCAGTCATTCTCTTCCCAACTTTCCATTCCTTATCCTATTTCATTTTCCCCTACCCTCCAGGTCTATCTTAATCAATTATTCTGCCAACAAGTCTTCCCTCTGATACAATCCCATCTGACTTTGCCCTCCCTTCTGTCACATCAGGATGCCTGACAAAGGAGGTTAGCAAGCTGCTTTGTAAATACTCTCTTCTCTTTACAAGATGTTTGCAATTAGAGTGCGAACCTATTGATGGAATGACGAAAGGATCTATGTTCTTTCAAAGACATAGATTTTATTTTTGTTTTTGTGCAAGTCTTGGGCTTGAAGTCAGACCCTGAGGTCTTTTGCTCAAAGCTAGCTCTCTAACACTGGAGCCACATTTCTGCCTTTGGGGGAAGTCATTGGAAATAAGAGTCTTACGGGATTTTCTTGCCTGGTCTGGCTTCAAATCAGCATCCTTATATCTGTCTGCTGAGTAGCTAGGATTGGAGGTGTGAGCCACCCGTAAAGAATGTTATGTGAGAAGTTTTGTTTCCATTTAAAATAATTTAGAAAACCATCTTATTGAACTTCTTCATTTCACCAGGCAGTAAATGACAGTGTTAGAGATAACTTAATACATCAGTTTTCCAATCACAACTCCAGTTGAGCTTTTTGAAGAATTCAGACTTACTTGGAAGTTTACTTTGAGGAATAGAAATATAAAAAGCTAAGTAAATAGAAAGTATATACTTTGGGGTCTGGAACATAGCCTACTAGTAGAGTGCTAGTGTAGCATGCACAAAACACTGGGTTCAATTCCTCTGCACACATACACAGAAAAAGCCTGAAATAGTGCTGTGACTCAAGTGGCAGGGTGCTTGAATAAAAACTGTTCATAGACAGGATTTGTAAAAATAAAATAAAATAAAATACATAAAAGTATATTCCTTTTAAGACACACAATGAAACTATAACATTAAAAATCATATTAAATTGACACAATAGCAGATAAGCTGATGAATGGGACAGCAAAGAAGACTAGGATACTAACCCGTGAATTTGATCTTGGGGAGTGACATGAGGAGACATTTTAGACAATTATGTTATTTCTTGAGGGAAGTTTGAATAACACAGGGTTATGTACTCGTAGAAACTCGTAGATGATCCATTTATTATATGGCATCATGTATAAGAGAGGGATGGGATGAGAAAGTAACACTACAAAACAGTTTTTTTTAGAAGGGAATGATGACTGAGTAAGAAATCATGGACAGCTTCACTTCTTGTTATAAAATATCAAATTTCATAGTGACTGGTTATCTTAAATAATTTCAACTGTGTTTTTCCCACTATCATTCTAAAGACCAAGTTGTCTTACAGCTGGATGCCAAAGAAAAGGCAATCTGCTTCTCTATGTATAAAGTATTTATAGGTATAATCAGTGACAGGAAAATAGCTCTGACTTAATTTTCAAAAGTACAGAAAGTTGATTCAAGGTATATGAATGTCTACTAAAAGGGAAAATATCACAGGGAATATTCTCAAATGAAAGTATAAAAAGCACAAAGTATAAAAGAGACACAAGGTGTAAAAACTCTGGGGGTGGAGAGAGGGCGTGGATAATGAAGAAGAAAGTACCTAAAATAGAAGCCAAGGGAAGCTATAAAATAAAATGATTCTCAACAAAGCAGAAGAATGCAATAATTACCTTTAGAGGGTTGAAGATTGAAGGAAATAATGGAAACATTCAAAACCAAAGGCAGGAGGAGGTAGGAGTTCTAAATTTGGATACTTCATTTATTAAACCTGAGCTGAATGGTTACATTTAAAAATCTTTTATTTCATATTAGATGAGTAATAATACTACACTTGATTTATTGATTTTTTTGTATGAGTGATTCCAAGCACTCTGAAAATATCTAGTGACAGATATTATTTCCTTTCAGCAAATGGAGAAATGGAAGTGTGTAGAACTTACATGAGTTTATTGTCACACTTAAACAGTATCAGTGTTCCAAAGAGAATTTAAAGTTCTCTGCTATGGAGGGCAGGGACTGTTTTCTTTCTCAGGCTAAATAATCAATAATTAACTTATAACATGACTAAAGTAGATTGTTCAAGAATATAAAAATCATATCTTGGTTAAGGTCATGTTATATAACTGATAAAATTTAAAATTACAAGAATCTTGAAATACTTTCAGAAAAACTGAACTTATTATACAAACAAGATAAATGTAGACATGGTAAAATTTCAAGACCAGTCAACAAATTAGAAGGTAAAGTTTAATTTTAAATTACAAAACACAATTTATTACATAATGATTTAACTGTTGTTTTTTATTTTAGTGTGATAATCACTCCTGAGTATATATATGTATAATATACATTTATAGCCAATCATCACATTGCTGAATACATACAATTTGAACTAGTATTTAAAAGTAATTACTTCTAAACTAAAACATAAACATATATATATATCATATTTTTTCAAGCTCAACAGTATTTTTACCTTCTAAGTACTCATAAGGGAGTGGCTACCAATTAGACACAAACTTGACTGCTGGATGCTTAAATTTTCAATCATAGTATTAAATATTACAGATTTTCTTTGTGAATTGGATGTAATGTGATATATTTTAAAGTAGGAATCGAACCATTTTTAAATTATGTACTGAATAGAGTTAGGTGATCATTTATTGATAACAAGGTATATTAAGAAATAGTTTCCCATCAGGCTTGACATAAACATAAAATTGATGATATTCTTTTCTGCCCTCTTAAATGGATATCATAAAAAATATATATTGGGTAGAATTGTCTAACCACAATGACTATAACATAACCTGTGACTTTCCCATCTTACATTTTTTTCTTAACCCTTTCACATCAAATTTTCTACAATTTCTCAATATCTATTTGTAACTGCCTTTTTTGTATTAAAGGTGTCATTTCAATAGAATTATACACTTGTATACTTGAGAAACTCCACAAAAATCCTTCCCTATGTCATTTCACTTTGAATTGGTGCAAATAATAATTATTTATAGCTTAAAATAAGAGTACAAAAAGCCAGACCCAGGGGCTAGAGTTTGGCCTAGTAGCAGAGTGCTTGCCTAGCATTCAGGAAGAGCTGAGTTCGATTCCTCATTATCTCATACATAGAAAAAAGCCAGAAGTGGTGCTGTGGCTCAAGTGGTAGAGTTCTAGCCTTGAGAAGAACAAGCCCAAGGATGGTGATAAGGCCCTGAGTTCAAGCCCCAGGACTGGCACACACACACACACACACACACACACACACACACACACACACACACACACACACACACACACAAAGAAAGCCAAACCCAGGTAATTTAAACTCATACTACTAGCTACTCAGAAAATCTTGGTTCCAAGCCAAAAAGGGCAAGAGAGCCCAATCTTATCTCCAATTAACCACAAAAGCCAAAAGCGGAGCTCAAATGGTAGAGTGGTAGCCTTGAGCACAAAAGCTTAGGGGCAGCATCCAAGCCCAGAGTTCAAGTCCCAGAACAAACAAACAAAAAATGTGGCACAAGAAGCTGCCACTGAACAGAGATCTCCATTCTAATTTCTCCTGCAAGGTGACTGGGGTTGCACCAACTTCTCTGCAGACAAGTTACTGGATTAATCTTTCAGAAATGATACATTTAGTGTCATTTCTATAGCTAAAAGTCAAAGGCCTCCCTCTCCTCAATTTTGCTAAAAAATATAAACTTAGGGCACATCACCAAATAATTTCCACAATCTAAATTTGATACAACTTGCCAGTACTCTTATGTAACAATCAAGTTGTACTATTTTGCTGATCCTTAAATATGTCAGGTCCATTCTCCATTATCTCTTTGCTTTCAAGATGATCTAGATGTAGTTTGATTTGTCCTTTAAATATTACTTCCATTATACAATCTCTCCCTGTTATCTTTTTCACTTCACCTTCTGCATTTCCTCTGCCCAGTTCTCTTAATTATGTAAAAGTATTGTACCACTTCTACTAAAGGTATCATATACCAATCTCCATATGGTTACTTGTATTCAAATGTCAGTTTCTCCTCTGGACTGAAACTTCTTTAAAGGCAAGTCTTTATCTTGTTCATGAACTAGAGTTTCCATGGGTGCTCGATATATAATTATTAAATGCAAGAAATATATATATATATGAGTAGAAAAACAACTAGAGATATTATGCAACATTCTCAAACTGGTGAACTAAAGCCAAAGCTTCACATCTAATTTTATTTACTTACATTTCAGTTCCAACACTGAAATAATTATTGATTTCTCAAGAAAAGAAGATAATTCTAAAATATGCATGTATTAATAGCAAGAAATTTTATCTGTTTTGGTCGCTGAAATATTCCCAGGTCCCTAAAGGAATGCTAGGCATTCAGTAATAAATATTTAAGTTAACAAATAAATATTTCAAAAAACATTTACATTAAAACATTCTCTGGGGCCGAGAGTTTGGCCTAGTGGTTGAAGTGCTTGCCTAGCATGAATGAAGACCCGGGTTCGATTCCTCGGCACCATATACATAGAAAAAAGCCGGAAGTGGTGCTGAGGCTCAAGTGGTAGAGCTCTAGCCTTGAGAAAGTCCAAGGACAGTGCTCAGGCCCTGAGCTCAAGCCCAGGACTGGCAAAAAAAAAAAACATTCTCTGCCTTTATATTTTTATCAGATCCTCAATTTCTTCACTGGTTTTGTTCCAGTTGAACATGGCTACTTCAATCTCATTTTATTAGTTATAGCTCTGATAATATCTCTAAAGAAATATTAAGAAAAATACAAAGTGCCTAAATTGAGTATGAGTTTTTCCTACTGAACTATCTCTGTAATTGAACTTTCTTGAAAAGATAATGATTTTCAGTTGCCAGTAGTAAAAGGAGCTATTGTCTCTATGTTAGCCTTGTCAGCAGATTTAAGTAAAGTTCATCACCAGATTTAAACTCCCTTGTCCATTCTCCAGCTTCTATAGGGCTGAAAAAGTTCTGAAGAGTGAAGAGTCCATTAGATAATGACTGGTAATGTGAAGGCTGATGGTATCGCTTTTGATCCACCCACAGCTCTTAGATGAAACATGTAATCATAGGCTTAGCCTTCTTAAACACAGTCCACGCAGCTATGACCAGAAAGAACAAAGCAGAAACAGGGGCTAAGGTGGAGGTTAGTCCATCCTGCTTAGTTCTTGAAGAAACTTTTCTAAATAAAAAACTGTAAAGGTCATATATCATCTAACACCACAGAAAACCCACAGCAACTCAGAAAGCAAAATGAAAACTATAATCAAATTCTGCTACCTGAGTGGCACATTGCTTAATGCACTGATAACAAAACAGAAACCCCTAATCAAGAAGTCAGCATGTTGTTTAGGACAAGGGTAGATCAAATGGAGTGTCAATATGGCTTCAAAGTCAAACCAAGCAAAAAACTGAGTTTTCATTTCTTCTATTTTCCTCTGGTTAGGAGACTTAGACAAAGTCACATACAAACATAGTGTACATGTGTGCGATGTGTGTGTGTGTGTGTGTGTGTGTGTAACAATTACTTAAAATTCATTTAAAATTATTTAAAAATCTTCCAATAACCTCTCACTAGTTGCTATGTCTCGGTCCTTGACAATCCCATCAAAACCTAACCTAGACACTTACCATGAATGAATAAAGTTGTGATGAGTTTATATGTCAGTATCTTCCTTTGGACTGCAGGGAATTCAAATACTCATCTCTGAATTCGGAAGTGCTTGCCCTCTAGTGATTCACAAGTCATAAAGGGAATAAAGGAAGCTTTCAAGCCAGACAATGTGCTGAAATCCTGGCTCAAATTATGGGAGGCTGTAGCTCAGTGTGTATGTGTGTTACTCAGGGTTTACCCCTAGACTTTCTACTTATTTTCTAGGGTTATTCTAATGCTGTAAATAGTAAGTACAGACCCACATATCCCTGTGGTTATCTCATATCCAGATCCAAGCTTTCATTTGCCTAGAATATGATTAGGAACTGGCTCTGTTTTGATTAGCTCATGCATGATGGAAAATAGTGTATGCATTTGTTGAATGGAATAATAATGCCCATTTCTCAAAAGGTCAAGATAATCTATATAGTTTACTGGGTGAATAAATGATAATTGATAATTAAATAATTAAATAGATGTATCTATCTACTAGCATTCCTGTAGCTATCACATTATATAGTTTAGTCTTTAGAGTGATAGCAAATGACTTTACCTAGAAACATAATTTTAAAAACTAAGCTTTTCCAGACATACCCAAAGATCTACAATATTATCTTGACAAGTAAAAATCAGTATTTTACTAAATGCTTAAAGGCAAGCAAGCAAACATTCTTTCCAGAATCATTACTTTCCAGGTCATTGCACTAATTATTTATGAGTGGAAAGTGGGCAACCAACTCAGCTTCTGTATCTTCTTTTGTTTAGAAAACAAATATAATTCTTCCATGAACCAAGATGATTATTTATTTGTCAAATCAGAACTTCTAAAGAAATTACTAAGTATGCATACAAGCATTCTCTATATTTTCAGTTAGATCTACAAATGTCTGATAAATTGTGAGATAAACTAAAGGTTTTCCTTATTAATTCCTGAAAATATATTTAGAAACCAATGAAATATGATATTAAGGACACCTTCCTTCTGAACATCTTAATAAATGAATTTTTGAAGTGTCAGTTTCCCCTTCATTGAATTTCTAGAAATTCATGCTAAACATTTAGTGGTTGCCACTAAAAAAAAACAAATAAATAATTGACTGTCAGGACAGTCCAGTTTCCACATCTATTCTTTTTAATTATTTTCAAGATGATGTGCAGAGGGTTTACAGTTACAGACCTATGGTAGAGTACATTTCTTGTCAAACAGTTACCTCCTCCCTAATTTTTTCGAAGTTTCCCTGCTCCTCAATCCTTCCCTCAAGTTGTAAAGTTCATTTCCAACATATTGTCTTGTGAGTATTGCTTTTGCATTGGTTCACACTCTGTCCTTTGTCTCACTATTTTGTTCTTCTTCCCATCCCTAATGCAGATATCACCCAGTTAGAATGGCCATTATAAAGAAATCTACTAACAACAAGTGCCGGGGATGTGGCCCACTAAACTAGTAGTAGTGGTTCACTACTAAACTGTAGGTGGGAGTGTAAAAATTGTTTACCCACTCTAGAAAGCAGTATGGAGGTTCCTGAAAAGTCTAAAATGCTCGCCTATGACTCAGAAATCTCAATTTGGGGCATTTATTCAAATGACCACAAACAAGGCCATACTAAAACTACCAGTACCATGTTCATCGCAGCATTATTTATCATAGTTAAGATATGGAAACAACCCAGATGTCCCTCAGTAGATGAATAGTATATACACATATTCCATTGTGTATATACATATACGTGTACATCTATTTACATGTGCATATTCATGTACATACATGTGTACATGTGTATGCATACATATGTACGTGTGTATATACATATATGTGTATATATTTACAAAGGAATGCTATGCATCCATCAGAAAAAATGACATGGCCACATTTATAAGAAAATGAAAAGATTTGAAAAAAATCATATTAAGTGAAGTAAGCCAGATCTAAAGAAACATGGATTCCATGGTTTTCCTCGTTTGTAATAATTAGTATATTCCTAGAATCGTCCTAGCAGAGGTATGTTCATATGATCACATAAGATGATGCTAAGAGAAATGAAAATGAACTCCAAGGTATAGAAATGAGGTTTTCTTTATGGTTGTTGTTTTGTGTGTCCTATGTGAAGTTGTTTGTTTTTTCTTTCATTTTTCCCCTATGGTTTATCCTGTGTCGTTTATTTAAATATAAGAATTATAGTTGAATCAGTCACTTCTTAAAATTACATCAAAGTTTCCACATGAGGCCACAAGAACTGCACTGGACCACAGGAAACTAACTGTGATGTTCCCCAATTATGGGGGTGTTATTTGAATCCCACACCCTGTTCTTTTATCTTTGTCCTCTCTGTATAATTGTATGTTGGAAAAGGTCTTTGGCTAATTACTGATTGTGTAGGTAATTTCTATAACCATCCTTTCAGATACTGTCTGTTGTCTGCTGAAAGTAGTATTATAGAAGACAAAAATGTTTTCCCTATTTCTTTTTTTTTTTTTGCCAGTCCTGAGCTTGAGCTCAGGGCATGAGCCCACTCCTTGGACTTTCTCAAGGCTAGAGCTCTACCACTTGAGCCTCAGCAACACTTCCAGCTTTTTTCTATATATGTGGTACCGAGGAATCGAACCCGGGTCTTCGTGCATGCTAGGCAAGCATTCTACCACTAGGCCAAACCCTCGGCCCTTCCCTGTTTCTTATATGACTCTAATGATGTAAACACACTTTTAAGAAACTATAATAAAAGGACCTACCCTAAAGACAGGAAGAATGATTGACATTTACAGTTTGGTGGATGCCATTTTGATGCCTGGTGCCGCACACCTGTCATCCTAGCTACTCAGGATGCTGAGATCTGAAGACATGGTTCCAAGCCAGCCTGGGAATAAAAGTTTCGGGAAGGCTCTTATCTCCAATTAGCCATCTGAAAAGCAAAAGTGGATCTGAGGCTCAAAGTGACAGACTGTTGACCTTGAATAAAATGAGCTCAGGGATAGCATTTAGGCCTAGTTCAAGCCCCACAATAGACAAAAAAAATTGATGCGAGTCATAAAATGAGTGAATGAATGAAATAACCAAAGCAATACAATCAGTTGTTTAAACGTATTCAAAAGGACATTTATGTTATGAATTATACTTATTCATCTATAGTCTCAAAGGGTGAACAAATGCAGCAGATACTTTCTAGACACTGTGCTGAAAATAAACTACACAACTTCTGGGTGAGCTCAGGAGCAAAACACTGACAGGGAAGGAAGGGTGACATTGTCTAAAAGGAAAAGTATTCATTATCTCTTTGTATAATGCCTTTATAATAACCATTTTAAAATACAGAAAAACATGCCCTCAACACTGTACAGGAAAACAAAAGCCACTATCCTTCTTTTGCCAACCCTACTGTTTTTTAGCTCAGGGCCTAAGCACTGTCCTTGGGTTTTTCTCAAGGCTAGAGCTCTACCACTTGAGCCACAGCACGACTTCTGGATTTTTTCATATGTATGTGGTACCGAGGAATCCAACCAGGGTCTCTGTGCATGCTAGGCAAGCACTCTACCACTAGGCCAAACTCCTGGCCTCAAAAGCCGTTATCCTTTTATGATATTAATCATTTTACTTAAATAAAACCAACAAATGAAACCTCTCAAGCCTATGGCAGATAAAGGGCAGGAAAAGGGGAAAAATATTCCTTAGGATCAGGCAATAATAGGGTATATTGTTGGTAAAGAATTTTAATATAAGAAAATGCCACAAAAATGTATTTTCCTATCATAGTACAATAAGAATGCTGTGTCAATAATAAAATAGTTTTACAGTGGGAGTGGAATTTTAGTAGTATTGGTAATAAGCTTCAAATAAGCTTTTGTGTTGAAAATTTTAATTTAAAATTATTTTCTTTTTTTTCAAAAGCATATCAATGTAATTAAAAAGTGCTAATTAGAGCATTGTGAAGATGGCGGCGGCTCAGGGTGAGACGTATTCAGCTCCTGTCAAGATTCATGTACTGGCAGTGCAGGAGACAGTCCGCTAACAGAAATTGATCCTAAGTAAGCTTTAAGACCACAGAGAACTCAGGCAGAGAGGAAAAAAAGGAAGAATACCAGTGCAAAAAGAGAGCGTGGAGCTCCGCTGCGGAGCAGCCAGGGAGACAAAGGCTCTTCTGAATCAGAGCAGAGACAGCGCTCCACAGCAGCGCAGACCCGCCGGCTGCAGACAGAGCCACACAGAGCCTGCGTGAGCCCAGAGCCGAAACCCGGCCGTGCGCGGACCTGCCAGCTTCATGGAACTGGAGAATCCAGCAATTTGTGAGTAGCTCCGAGGAGAAGTTTCAACTTCTGCTCCGGGAATGGCATTGGGAGGGAGCCCCACCCCCTCCAGCTGAGAGCAGCGCCATCTTGAGTGCTGGCAGAGACCAGGCCAAAGCAATTGGAGCCTGAGAGGTGTTGCTGGAATCACCATCTTTCTAACTGGCAAAGGATTTCCCAGAGATCCCTTAGCCAAAAATCCTGCCCCAGCGCTGCTGAAGTCCATCCCCCTGCGCCACAAGCAGACCTGGTAAACAAAGCCGCCCGCGGATCTTTCGGCTTTGTTTTACCAAACAAGCAATCTCATCCGAAAAACCACAAAGCAAAATCACAAGACAAAAAGACTTTGTGAAGTGTTTAGATCCCAAATTTAGTGGAGACACGTTTCCTAACCTCTCCCCCCACCAAACCAGGTTGGTTATATCTGAAAAATTATAATCTTGTTTAGTATTAATCTTGCTCCCATCCTCAAATGGACAGAACAAGAAACTCAAGAAAAATGTCAAATCAAGGAATAGCATCTCCCACCCAACATAGACAGGCAATGGAGCAGTCAGTGGCAAATCCAGAGGAGAGCCTTCCAAGTGCTACACAAATACAATTGATAAACACCATTAATGAAAAATGTGAAAACATAAAGAGATAAGGGAGGAAGCAACAAGCTAAACAAGAGGAAACCATAAACAAAGTGATATGTGAAAAAGGGGAAGCCATAAAGGAGGCCATAATAAAGGTTTTACAAAGAAAAGTGGACGAATTTATAGAATCCACAAACAAAAAGGTGACTGAACTCCAACAAATGTCCAAAGAGAATACAGCTGCTGATCTAACCATTCAAATGGAAATCAAGGAGCTAAAGAAATCCATACATGATCTAAAACAAGAGATACAAGGCATCAAAAATGAGCAATTAGAAGCAAAGGAGATGAAGAATAAAGTAGATAGCTTTGATAGCAGGTTAGACAGTGCAGAAGAGAGAATTTCCAGGGTTGAAGATAATTTAGTTGTTATAAAAAAAGAACAGAAAATGAGTCAATTCAAATGTAGGAAATATGAGAAAACGCTTCAGAAGGTCCAAGATACAATTAGGAAGCCTAATAAAGGCGAATTGGTATTGAGGAGGATCTAGAGAAAGAGGTCAATGGTATTGGAAATATAAATCAGGGAATCATCTCAGAGAACTTCCCAAATATCCAGAAGGGCAGGCCCATCCAGATACAAGAAGCTTTTAGAACCCCAAACAGACCTGACCAGAAAAGGACATCCCACCACCACATTATAATCTGAGCTTAATCAATAGAGACCAAAGATAGGATCCTAAAAGTAGCCAGGTAGAAGAGAACAATCACCTATAAAGGCAAACCAATCAGAATAACCCCAGATTTCTCAGCAGGGACCATGCAAGCGAGAAGAGATTGGAACGATATATACCATGCCCTGAAGTCAAATAACTACCAACCAAGAATACTGTACCGAGCTAAGCTCTCATTCATAACTGAGGGAACAATAAAAACATTCCATTCAAAGGAAAAGCTTCAACATTATGTAGCAACAAAACCAACACTACAGAAAATTCTCAAAAATGTTCTACACAGGGAAAATCAATGCAAATGTAATATAGAGAAAGACATGGCACCTAAAACTCATAACATCTAAGTACCACAAAAACTATCAAGACACAGGCCCTAATGAAAGCTTGTAAAAATGGCAGGAACTAATAAATCTTTCTCAATCCTGACTCTCAATATCAATGGACTTACCTCTCCAATTAAACGGCATAGATTATCTAGTTGGATCAAAAAACAAGATCCATCGTTCTGCTGTTTTTAAGAGACACATCTTACCCAAAAAAACAAACACCTTTTGAAAATGAGAGGTTGGAATAAACTATCAAGCTAACGGCCCTAATAAACAGGCTGGAATTACCACCTTCATATCAGATAAAGTAGACTTCAAACTAAACTTAGTGAGAAAAGACAAAGATGGTTACTACATACTACTAAAGGGATCTTTCCTCCAGGAGGACATAACCATCCTAAATATACACACTGAATCCCAGATCTCCGAACTTCATCAAGCAAACTTTACTTTCACTGAAACCATACATAGATCGAAACACAGTGATTGTTGGTGACTTTAACACACCACTCTCACCTATGGACAGATCAACAAGGCAAAAAATCAATACAGAAACCTTAGAATTGAACAACTATATAGACCAACTAAATCTAACAGACATCTGAAGATTATCCACCCAGCAACAATACAACATACGTTTTGCTCAGCAGCACATGGAACATTTTCCAAAATAGACCACATCTTAGGCCATAAAAAAAAAACCTGGACAGATTCAGAAACAATGAAATTATTCCCTGCACTCTCTCAGACCACAAGGGCATCAAATTGGAATTGAACACATTACTCCACCAACAAAAATGCTGTAACTCATGGGGATTGAACAACACATTGTTGAATCACCAATGGGTCATCGAAGAGATCAGAACAGAAATCCAACAGTTTATGAAATTTAACAAAAAGGAGCATGCAAAATACTAGCTCCTTTGGGACACAGCAAAGGCAGTACTCAGAGGAAAATTTATACCTATGAGTGCCTACAATAACAAATTGGAAAAATCGCAAACCAACAATTTAATGTGTCACCATAAGCTCCTGGAAAAAGAGCAACACACCAACCCTAATCCCACTAGAAGGAAGCAAATTATTGAAATCAAAGCAGAATTAAATGGATTGGAATCCAAAAAAACTATAGAAAGAATCAACAAAACAAGGAGTTGGTTCTTTGAAAGAATTAACAAAATTGAAAAACCCTTAGCAAATCTTAGCAAAAAAGAAGGGAGCACACCAAAATAAACAAAATCACAGATGAAAATGGTAATATCGCGACAGAAATTACCAAGATCCCGAGTATCATGAGGGAATACTTCTCAAAACTTTATGCCAACAAATTTGAGAATCTAGAAGAAATGGACAAATTCCTAGCCAATATTAACATACCCACACTGAACCAAGAAGCACTAACTCAACTCAACAGGCCTATTTCAAGCACTGAAATAGAAATGGCAATTAGAGAATTTCCACCTAAGAAAAGCCCAGGGCCAGATGGATTCACAGCTGAATTCTATAAGGTCTTCAAAGCAGAGCTCACACCAATACTCCTCAAGCTCTTCAACGAAATTGAAAATGAAGGTTCTTTACCAAACTCATTCTATGAAGCCAGTATAAACCTCATCCCCAAACCAGACAGAGATTCATCAAAGAAAGAGAACTATAGATCTATTTCTTTGATGAACATCGATGCAAAACTTCTCAACAAAATACTGGCCAACCGTCTACAACAACTCATCAAAAAAAATTATACACTAAGATCAAACAGGATTCATCACAGGGAGGCAAAGCTGGTTCAACATACGCAAATCAATTAATATAATTCAACACATCAACAAGAGCAGGGACAAAAATCACATGATTGTCTCAATAGATGCAGAAAAGGCATTTGACAAAATCCAACACCCCTTTATGTTAAAAGCTCTGGAGAAACTAGGATTCCATGGAACATTCCTCAATGTAATAAAGGCTGTGTATGACAACCCCGCAGCTAGTATTATACTTAACGGCGAAAAGCTAAAGCCATTCCCTCTAAAATCAGGAACGAGACAAGGATGCCCACTCTCTCCACTCCTCTTTAACATAGTATTAGAATTCCTAGCCAGTGCAATAAGGCAAGAAGCAAGCATAAAGGGGATCCAAATAGAGAAAGATGAAGTGAAACTTTCCCTCTTTGCAGATGACATGATCTTGTATTTGAAGAATCCTATAGACTCTACTCCCAAGCTCCTTGAGCTGATTCAAAACTTTGAAAGGGTAGCAGGGTATAAAATTAACCCTCAAAAATCAACTGCCTTCCTCTACGCCAACAGTGAGAGGAATGAGGCAACAATCACGAAAGCAACTCCTTTTGCAATAACCTCAAAGAAAATAAAGTACCTAGGATTTACCTTAACTAAGAATGGAAAGGACCTTTTTGACGAAAACTTTAAAACCCTGAAAAAGGAAATTAAAGCAGAACTGAGCAAATGGAAAAACCTCCCATGCTCCTGGATTGGAAGAATCAATATCGTGAAAATGACAATCTTGCCAAGGGCTATCTACAAATTCAATGCAATACCCATCAATATCCCAATGTCATTCTTTAAAGAAATAGAAGGGCAATCCAAAATTTCATATGGAATAATAAAAGACCCCGTACAGCAAAAACATTTCCTAGCAGAAAGAACAGCGCAGAAGGAATTTCAATACCAAACTTTAGACTCTATTACAGAGCTATAATTATCAAAACAGTTTGGTACTGGCACAAGAACAGTCCTGAAGACCAATGGAGTAGAACTGAAGACCCAGATATTAAACCACAGACCTATGGCCACCTAATCTTTGACAAGGGAGCCAAAAAAATAGAATGGAAGAAAGACAGCCTCTTCAAGAAGTGGTGCTGGCAGAACTGGCTAAGCACCTTCAGGAAACTAAAGTTGGATCCTTCTTTGTTACCCTGTACTAGAATTAACTCCAAATGGATCAAAGACCTGGAGGTAAAAGCCGACACTCTGAAAACTTTACAAGAAGGAATAGGAGATACTCTAGACCTCCTTGGCACAGGTAGAAACTGTCTTAATAAGGACCAAGAATCACAACAAATCAGAGAAAGGGTGGATAAGTGGGACTGCATTAAACTGCAGAGCTTTTCTATGGCAAATGACATAGCTAGTAAATTAATTAGGAAGCCTACAGAGTGGGAGAAGATCTTCACCATCCAAAAATGGACAAAGGCCTCATATCAAAAATATATCAACAGCACAAAAAATGGAATCACTTCAAAACTAATCCCCAAAGTAACAACCATCCCATTAAAAAATGGGCCAAAGACTTAAAGAAAGTCTTCTCTGAAGAAGAAACAAAACATGGCCTATAGACACATGAAGAAATGCTCAACATCTCTGGTCATAAAAGAAATGCAAATCAAAACAACTCAAAGATTCCACCTCACTCCCGTTAGAATGGCCAGGATCAGAAAAATGAATAACAGATGCTGGAGGGGATGTGGCCAGGAGGGATCCCTACTACACTGTTGGTGGGAGTGCAAACTTGTTCAACCACTATGGAAAGCAATATGGCAGTGCCTCAAAAGGCTAAACATAGAGCTCCCCTATGACCCAGCAATTCCACTACTTGGCATTTACCCAACCATCCAGAAACTAGGGCATACTAAATCCACTAGCACAACAATGTTCATTGCAGCATTATTCACCATAGCAAAGATATGGAACCAATCTAGATGTCCCTCAGTTGATGAGTGGATCAACAAGTTGTGGTATTTGTACACAATGGAATCCTATGCTGCGGTCAGAAAAAAACGACATCGCCCCATTTGTTAGGAAATGGAAAGTCTTAGAAAAAATCATATTAAGTGAAGTAAGCCAGACTCAAAGGAAATTAGGCTCAATGGTTCCCCTCATTTGTCATAATCAGTAGAAACCTTGGGCTCTACTTGCAGAGATTTGCAATAGAGCAAAACCTTAATACAAAAGGCCATATAGTAGGACGCTGAATGAAAGGATCTCTAGGATATAGAAACATAAGCCATATAATGAATGATTGTTGTTCTTAAGGTAGTATTTTATCTCTCATCTCTTTTGGTGTCCCTTGGTTATCTCATATTGTTACAGTATCTCACTTTGTTACCTGATATATTGGATATATTTGTATTTGCTTATTTGAAATTGCATACAAAAGGGGGGAAAACAATATGAGGTGTGGGGGTCGGGGAAGGGAAATGGGGACTAAGACATGTGAGAGGGTTTCAATGTATGGGAATTAATGCACCATCTATCTGGCAAATATCATGTAACCCTTCTATTAATTACAATAAAAAATATATGAAAAAAGTACTAATTGCCGTTAGTCACCATAGCTAAGTTATGGAACCCAGATGCCCCTCAGTAGATGAGTGGTGTATGTGTGTGTGTGTGTGTGTGTGTGTGTGTGTGTGTGTGTACACATTTATGTAAACAATGGAATTCTATGCTGCCATTAGAAAGAATGACATTATCCCATTTGAAAGGAAATGAAAAGACTTGGGAAAAAATCATATTAAGTGAAGCCAAACCCAAAGGAACATAGGCTCCATGGTTTTCCTCATTTATAATAGTGTAATCTAGGATTTTCCCAACAGAGGAGCACAATCTCAAAAGCTACGTGCATATGGCCATACAGGATGAAGCTAAGCGATATAAACTCTAGAATATGGAAACAAGAGCTTTATCTTTGTGATTATTTTTGTTAAAGTACTGTGTGATGTTATTTCTTTTCTCTTTTTTCCCGGCTATGATTAATCTCATGTGGTTACTGTATTTGACTTTGTTGTCTGGTATATTGTATATACATTTGTTTATTTGAAACAGGGAAGGGTGAGGGGGAAACAAGATAATTGGAGGGGGTGTGGGGAAGGAAAGGGGACAAAAACATGAGAAGGGGTATTAAGGTTCTAGAACTAAAGCACTCACTACCTGACAAATGTTAACTCTAAAACCCTCTATACATTATCCGACAACAAAATGCAATTAAACTAAAAGCTATGTGCATATTGCCATAAAGGAAGTGGCTAAGCAAAATGAAGTTTTTAATGTACTATTTGAAGTTATTTTTTTTACTCTTTTTTCTTTCCTTTGTTCTTTTTCTCTTTTCCTTTTTTCTTTCCCTTCCTTATGGTTTATCCTCTGTTGTTGGTGTATCTCATTTTGGTACCTGGTGTACTGTATATGCATTTATTTGTTTGTTTGAACCAGGGAAGGGGAAAAATAAGATGATGAGACAACGAACAGAGGATAAAGCAATGTAACAGTGATATTCACGAGACAAAATGTTGGATTTTAACTCCACAACGTGGGAGGGGGTGGGAGGAGGAAAAGTGACAGAAAAACATGGAAAAGGAACAATGTTCAAGAAGTAACGTCCTCACTACCTTACAAATGTAACTTTAACCCCCCTATACATTACTCTGATAGTAACTAAATAAAAGTGCTGATTACATGTTTCCTTTTCTAGTTATAAAATATTTATTCTTTTTAATTGACATCCAAATTTTACCTATATGATGACTGGTAGGACTGTAAATCTCTTCAACTTCAAATTGCTGTCAGCTCAAAGGAGGTAAAGATTAAGTAGATATGGATTATATTCACACAGGTTAAGCACTCTCAACTTTACAGTAGAAAGAACTAATTTGAATTACTCATAGGGAATATTTGTAGTTAATTTTTAAGGGTCTGTGTATTTGTTAGATTCTTTTGCTACTGCTTTTCCTTTACTCCCCTCCTTCATGTAATTTTCTGTCCTTCTGCTTTGAAAGAAGTTAGGAGGCTGAACTACAGAGAGGCCAAAATCACATTCTTCTGAATATTTTTCATTTTCTTACTGTTGTGTCTCTTTTAAAAAATATCAGCAGTGACATTCCTCTATAGTCATTTTTTTTATTTAATCAGCTAGAATTTCCAACTGTAAAAAGACTAAAATATTTTACCATAGAGGACTATTTAGCAGGCAGGACCTAAGCTTTTTTCTTATCAGTTGTGAAATAGAAAACACTTGTGTATATGTAATAATTCAAGTTATATAATCCCATGTCCTCCTCCTCCTCCTCCTTCTCCTCTTCCTAGCTTCTTCCTTTTCCTCCTCCTCGTTATCTCTTTTTTTCTCTCTTCTTCTTTCATCAATACTGTAGTTTGAGTTCAGGGCCTCTTTTTTTTTTTTTTTGCTTGACAGATAATCTTATCACTTTAGCAATACTCACAAGGCCTTTTAATGCTGTAGTTATTGTTTTTAATATTCTATTCCTAGGCCAGCCTGGACCATAATCCTAGTATGTACTCTTACTTTAGAGCTGTAATAACAGTAAGTGTGATTCTCATAAATTTTTGTCTAGGTGTGCCTCAAATCATGATCCTCACAGTCACAGCTACAATTAAAAGTGGAAGCTACTGCTCTTTGCTTTATGATCTATTCTTCAACATGCTATTCATCACACAACATAAGATAATTTGTTTTTCTTTCTTTCCATTCATTTGGAAGTATATTGTTCCTTACTTACAAAAACAAATATGTGAAATTTCCTTTCTTTCTTTTCTCTTCTTAATTTTCAATTTTTAATTTTTGTAATAGAAGGGTTACATTATATTCACCATATAGAAGGTGGATTACTCAACAATCATTGCTACGCCTTCTTATGTTTTCTCCCATTTAATTCCCCCACCCCCTTCCCTCATCTTGCTATCCCCCTTCCCTATCCTATTTCAAATAAACAAATAAACATATATACAATATCAGATAGCATGGTAAGATTCTGTAATATGAGATAACCAAGGGACAACAAAAGAGATGAGAAATAACAGTACATTAAGAACAATAGTCATTGGCCCAAACTAGATTCAAAATTCCATGGGAATATATCTGTATGTAAATCTATTTTGTTTTAGGTTTATATATAGCATTACTCAAATCCATAACTATTAACTTGTTAAGATGAATTCTACTTCCTTATTAATTTAGAATTTCTAATATGAATTTATTTTATCATTTAAAAGTTTAATACTAAAGGCAGAGATCTAGTGCTAATAATAATTACAAAAGGTAAATGATTTTGGGGAGCTTAAGTAAAAGGAGATAATTTATTTTTGAATGTATTAGAATAAGGTGTTAGAACAAGGTGTCAGCATTTATTAGCTCTTTTTCTGGAGCCATTAACTATTTCAGTTATTATGGTGAAAATTATTAAATATTTGTATCAGTTTTTCATCTAAAAATAAAAATACCCACCTAAATGTTAAAAAATAAAATCTTCTTTGAGGCTAGTGGCTCACATTCGTAATCCTAGCTACTCAGGAGGCTGAGATCTGAGGATTATGGTTCAATACCAGACTTGGCAAGAGACTTTTATCTCTAATTAACCACCAAAAAGTCAGAAGTGATGCTGTGGCTCAAGTAAAAGAGAGCTAGCCTTGAGCTGAAGAGGTCAGGGATAACGCCCACTCCCAGAGTTCAAGTCCCACCACAGACAAAAAGAAAAATACCTTCTTTGATTTTTTTGTACACAACTGATTAAGAAAAAATATTAAATAACAGATAATTATGGACAAATTTATATATATATATAAGCTTTGCGCAGTGACAGTATCGTAGACAAGGCATGATTATTGCTAATTGAAAACTTATAAATATATATGTAAAGAGGATATATATATATATATATATATATATATGGAGTATGTGTGCTTCAGAGACAAGTAGAGAGTGAGATAGAAAGTGCCTCAAGGGAGTTTCCTTTTAATTTTTGAAATGAATAATGACAAATTGTTAATGTATGTATGTATATATGTATGATGTATG